>NC_134482.1:23405783-23504390 GCF_964194025.1 Convolutriloba macropyga
TCGCTCTCTGGCAGTATTGTTTGGAATACGTCAAGTGAGAGTCGTTTTGAGCCTAGAATGATCAGCAGCGTTTTTTTCGCTGTCTGTATCAAGCGCAATTACTTGTTCTATATATATATATATGGGAACAAGTTCTCTAGTCAAAAGATTTTATTGAGTAAAGGTTTTTGTTACAGTTTTTTTGATGATTACATATTTGCGGGTAACCGTTTTCAACTTGTTCAAGGACTTGAGTCAAGTTTTCATGCGCTTGACTTGATTGTCTCACAACAAGCTCCAAGCAGAACAAGGGGCCAGCAACACGTTTGGAGATGTCGTCGAAGAGCGGGTAACCCAAGTTGCCTAGAAACCGTTACCTGAAAAAAAAACTATAAAAACGTGGCTAATCAGCCAAAACGCGTGCGAGTGCAGAAACGGGGCGAACGAACGTACCGTAAGCCGTTTTTACCTTCACCACACGGTGTTGTCCATCTCGTCCAGGGTACACCTCCAACACACGCCCAAGAGGCCAAATTCCACGAGGAGTCATGTCTTTCAGGATCCAGACAACATCATTAACTTTAAGTGGCGACTGGTTGTTCTCATTCCATTTTGATCTCTTGAGTAGTGTCGGTAGGTATTCTTTGACAAGTCGCTTCCAGAAGTGGTTCATCATCTGTTGCAGATTTCGCCATGTCCTGAAGCTGGCTGGAGTCTGGATGTCAAATTTTCCTGGTGGCAGAGAGTTGAATGGACGACTAATCAAGAAGTGGTTAGGTGTGAGAGGCATCTCGTTATCGGGAAGATCAGCGACATTTGTGAGAGGTCTTGAATTCAAGATGGCTTCGCTCTCTGCCAGTATTGTTTGGAATACGTCAAGTGAGAGTCGTTTTGAGCCTAGAATGATCAGCAGCGTTTTTTTCGCTGTCTATATCAAGCGCTCCCAAACACCGCCGGGCGGGTTGAATTTCCAAGTCGTGTTTGTAGCAGCAAGAGCCTTGTAAATTTTGTCGTTGTCGAGGCTCTTTACACTTTTCTTCAGCTCTTCTGACGCTCCGATGAATGTCTTTCCATTATCACTGTACAGCAGTTCTGGTTGACATCGTCTACTGGTGAAACGTCGAAATGCATTTAGGAAAGTACCGGTGTTGAGATCTGGGCAGCTTTCAAGGTGGACTGCTCTCGTGATAGCACGTGAAAATCAAACCATAATGTTTTTCAACATTTCCTTTTGTGTCCTCTATATAAAATAGTCCAAAGAAGTCGACACCACTATTGGAAAACGGGAATTGTGTTGCGGCTGATGGGAAGCGGAAAGCGGGAAGAGGAGCCATGATCGGTTGTACGTTCTCTGCATTAAATCTTCCGCATAAAAAAACAGCGAAACTTTATGCTAAGTAGACACTTTCGCAAGCCAAATAGGTGGTATCGTTGCTGAACAAACGCTTTGACGGGTTCTGTTCCCTGATGAATGCATATGCGATGAGCGTGTTCTAGGTACAAACGTGTGATTGTGTCTTTCGCATGCAGAATAAATGGACCACTTTTCTATTTCAAGTGAATCAAGAGCAAATTGAAGTCTTCCAAATGAACGGAGTATACAGTTTTGATCGAGGATTGGGTTCAAAGACCGTAGTTTGCAATTACTGTGGGGCTTGAGGCCCCTTTTTAATGATGCAACTGCCGTGTGAAATGAGTTCTCTTGAGAATTTCTGATCAAGTGCTTCCGAGATAGATCAATGTCATCGGTTGTGTACTGTTGTTTGCTGTCACGAAGTTTCTTTGCTCTGAACAGTAAGTTAAAGACAGTGGCTAAGGTGAGTAGCATTTTCGTCCACGACGAAAAACGTGCTGGGTCTATGATTGGCTCTGGAACATTTGAAGCTGTATGTGCTGTGGTTGCTACGACAACTGGTTTCGAAGGTACAGCCTGGTTACTGATTTGCTCAGATGATGACAGAAACTCTGGAGGTTGCAACCATTTGAGAGATATTTTACGTGGATCTAGGCCACGAGTGCCATGGTCGGCTGGATTGTTCAATGTGGAAATATGTCTCCATTGTTTTATTTTGGTTGATGCTGCAATTTCTCTGAGTCGGTTCGCAATATATACAGGTTGTTTTTTGGAAGATGCAATTCAATCAAGGACTACCTGACTATCAGTCCAGAATTGAGTTTTGTTAATTGCGAAAGAGGATTCTTTCACGATTGTAGAATGTAGCCTAACTCCAATTACTGCAGCTTCGAGTTCAAGTTTGGGTACGCTTGTTTGCTTTAATGGAGCAACTTTACATTTTCCAATCAGGAAACAAGTTTCTGTTATCTCTGAATGGTTGTGTGTTATTCGCAGGTACGCTACGGCTGCCATTGCAGCTGTTGAGGTATCAACAAATATGTGTAATTCAGCACTACTCTCAGAGTAACGAAGACTTGTTAGTGTTCTGGTAAGATGTAGTTCAGGCATTTCGAAGTATGAATCTAGTATTTTCTGAAGTCTTCTGCGTATTTTGTATGGGTAGTGGTTCATCCCACTTTTTCCCAAGTTTCCAAATTTCTTGGAAAAATATTTTGAAACGGATTGTCAAAGGTGACAGTATGCCGAGGGGGTCAAATATCGAGCATACAAGGCTAAAGATTTTCCTCTGAGTATACTCAATCGCGTCCGTTGAAAAATCTGTTAGCGGTTTCATAATGAGGGTGTCACTTTTCAGATTCCACTTCTGCCCAAGGACTCGGACAATTTCACTTTTTTCTTCAATGTCATGTGTTGGTATGTTTTTCAGAACATCGGGTTCATTAGAAACAAATTTTGTGAGTCGGAAGCAACCTTCCTGGAGACTCTGAATCGTTTGCTGAACTGTTTTAGTGGCATTCGTTACCGTATCATGGGACTGGATGTAATCATCCATATAAAAGTGACTTTTGACGGCTCTGACTGCTTCGGGATATTTATCTCCGTTTTTATCAACGCAATGATTCAAAACATAAATTGCGCAGGATGGGGAGCAGGTAGCGCCAAAAATTAGTCTTGTAAACTGATACTTTTGGATTTCATCGTCGTTTATCCACAGGAAACGAAGGGCTGACTGGTCAGTTTGGTTGATAGCAATTTGCATGAACATGCCTTCGATGTCCGCGAGGACTGCAATTTGATTTTCACGAAAGCGCATAAGGACTCCTAGTAGGCTATTAAGTAGGTCAGGACCTGTTAAGAAGTTGCTGTTAGTGATTTTCCGCGGAACTTAGAGGCAGCGTTTGCGACGCGCCGAACCTTGCCGGGCTTGTTAGGATTCTCAACTGGGTGATGTGGGAGATACCAGATTCGATCCGGTGGTGGATCTTGCATCTCAACTGGTTTAACGTAGTTTTTCTCCCAGTCAGTTTGCAGAGTTTTCATATAATTATCACGAAGTTGAGGATTACGCTCGAGTCGCCTATTCAAGCTTTTGATTTGACTGAGGGCGGAAAAATAATTATTTTCCAAATTTGAGTTTTCTTTCCAAGGCAATTTAATTTCAAATCTTTGTCCATTGAAATTAATTGAGTCTTTCATTATCTGGAAAAATTTTTGATCAAGAGGAGACGAAGGCTTGCTGTCTGGTTGAATTCCTTCGGATTCAATTCTCCAGAACTGTTGAACTAGTTCGTCTAGCTCGGGTTCGTCCATTCGATTTCTTGAAACTTGAAAGACGAAGGCTTTGTTTGGCGGATTGGAGGATTTAGGATTGTTGTTTGTGCAACAGTTTTTGTATTCACCGGCTAGTGTCCAACCTAATTTAGTTTTGACACCAAATGGTTGATGTTGATTTCCTTGAATGACATGAGTGGGATAGGTGAATGCAAAGGCGTTAACACCAAGGAGGGCGCCGATTTTGCCATCGGCAATATAAGGAAAGTGAAAATGGCGTAGGTTATTAAATGCATCGCAAATTTGATTCAATTGGAAAACATTTGCGGCACTGACATTTAAAGATGGTGTGCTGTATGCTCGAGAGAGTTCAAAGGAAATTTCTGATGATTTGTAAGGAGTAATGGTGACTGGCTCATTTATTTTAGAGAGAGTCATGTTATTTTCAGTGTTAAGGAACTGAAGAGGAACTGATTGCTGAGATTCGCAAGGAAGCTCAAGATATTCTGAAATGGCATCGAGAACAAAACTAAATTGACTACCAGGATCAATTAAGGCATATGTATCGAAGGCTTTATTTCCTTTCAGAAAGGAAACGGGGATGAGTTGAAGCTGCTCATACCAGTTTTTTGGTGCATCGGGACTCTGGTTGATGCCAAAAGACTGATTAATACTGCTTCCATTTAGGTTTCGTCTTTGAGGGTTGGTTTGGTTTTGAACGTTGAAGGATTGCCCGTAGCGGCTGTTTAAATTCTTATTCTGCAGGCCTTTTGTCTGAGAATTATTGATCGTATTTTCAACCACTGTCTTGTTGTTTGACGAAACAGTAGGCTGAGGTTTTTGTGCGTTTTCTGTTGAAAAAGCTGCTGTTGGTCGTTTGATTTGTTTTGCTGGGTCATGCAATGTTGTATGATGAAAACCACTGCATACTTGGCATCGTTTAGTTGACGGACATGTCTGTTTGTGGTGTTTATTGCTAAGACAATTTGTACACAAACTGTTTTTGCTAACAATGCTGTAACTCTCACCAGGAGGACAAAGCTGGCATTCAGGGCAAACTGCAAGGCTGTGATTACTTTTTCATTTTTCGCAAGATCTGTTTGCGTTGAAACTCTTCGGAGAAGAATTGGTTGACTTTGGCTGCAGACTCTGTTGCAATTGATGCTTTTGGTTCCTGTCCTGATTATCAACTAGAGAGTTTAAAGGTTGTGATGTAAAGTTTCTGTTAGCTGTACCAGCGTTGAAGTTTGAGCTTCCAAACTTTTTCGAATTGGGGAATGTGTTTCTTATGGGGTTTTCCCGGTTAACTTTATCATAAACTTGAGCTTGAAGCTCTAACCACTGTTGGAATTCTGCAAGTGATGGGTCTGAGCGGAACTGAGTGAGACAGTGCTCGGTCCACTGGAGGATGAGGTTGTGTGGAACCTTTTCTTTGGCTTTTTTCAGTAGCGTTGTTGATTGAAGGTCTGCTATAAAACCAAGGTACTGGAATGCCTGAACAAGTCTTTTCAAAAAGGACGAAAAGGCAATAAAACTTTGCTTGTTCTGATGATTGACTTGCCAATTTTCTAGTTGGTTGATAAAGGCATTAACCACGATGGTCGGTCACCGAAGTGATTTATCAGCTCGTTTAAGGCTGTCTGGTAATACGACGGGTCGCAAGAATACGCGTGTATCAAGTCTTTGGCTTTTCCTGACACAGAATTCTGTAGATACGTTATTCGGTGTGTATCTGTGATTGATGTGTTATGGTGGATCATACTGTAGAAATTGTTAATCCATTCATGGAAGTGCAGAGGATCTCCATTAAAATTTTGTAACTTTAGTGGAGGTAATTTAATAGAATGTTTATAATCAAGATTAGTCAATTGTGTAACGGGGTTGAAATTAGCATTTGATGCACTGGCGTGTGAGTTGTTCACAACTAAATTGCTGGGCTCTTTGTTTGAGTGAAAAATTTGGTCTTGTTTTGCGTTGCTCTGTGTCTGTGAGTCAACGAAATTTGGTACATTTGCACCAAAGGGCATTGAAGATGCTGGAAAGTCAGGGGCAGTTTGATTTTGATAATTTTGCAAATTGTTAGGCAAAACTGTTGGTTGTGAGCGAAGTTGAGCCACAGGTTTTTCGTTCGTTTTTTTCTGAGTGTAACTTTGAGTAGGAAGTGATGAAAATTGCATAGCAGTTTTATTAGGAAACTGATTGTGGTTTTGTGGAAACAAACTGTTATTAAGCTGCTGAAACAGTTGAGGATTCTGTTGTTCAGAAGGGAGAAAAACATTTTTTTGTTGAGCTACTTTCTCAGCATGCGTGGCATATGTGTACTGCGGATTTTGTAATTGAATGTTTCCCGCAACAACACTTGATTGATTTTTTGTTGGCTGCGGGCAATTATTCGCATTTGTTGGAAATTGAGTGGGGTACTGCCTTCCTGAGTTAAAGTTCTTGCTTGGGCTGCAATCAGTTTCTTGAGCAAAAGCTTGCAACGAATGCTGTTGAATAACAGGATTTGATTTGCCTTTGTTATATCTAGCAATTTGTTCCTTTTGGGTATCATGACAAGCTTGATTTGGTGTTTGAAATATGAATCTATTTTCAGTCACTGGTTTTGAGAAAAAATGCTCAGTAATGCTGACCGTAGGGATATTTGACGCACAATATTCCGATTTAGCTGTAATACTGTCGCTTGAAATGCTCAGGTTAGTTATAGGCGGCAAAAGGTTTATCAAATGGTTTTCATTTGCTTCACTGTTGTCGATAGTGATCGGGGCTGTGTGGAGAGTGTAGGGTGGCAAGCTTGTTTGGTTATTAGGGTTGATAGTGGCATATTGAATGTCATCAGTTGCACTGTTAAAGACAAGTGTCTCATGGGCTTGTGTGAAAGGATTGTGAACGTGGTTATCAGTTCCTGTAAAATTATGTTCTTGCTGACTGATTTCCAAGTTTTGCATTTCTGTTGGTCTTTGGTGAGCGCCAAGAACAAGTTCGAAGTTTATTTGTGGAACACTTGACGGTTGAAGAAAAAGTGTTGGTCTTCCTGGTCGAGGTGGGAAAGCGGGAGGCTGAATTGGGTTGGCTGGGCTGCTTTTCTGTTGTTCCAGGTAACATGGGAGCTGTTTGTCTTCATTGATGTCTATTGAGACGGGCGTAGATTGCTGAGATCGGTTTTCTCTGCCTGAGATTATGCTGATATCATCTCTGATCCGTTGGTAGGACTGGCTCAGTTGACCATCATCGTCCAAAAGATCAACTTGCAACTGTAGTTCGTTAAGACGGTGGATTAGTTTGGTTTGTCTGCTCAGAATTGATGTTGCTATATTCTGATGAGGCTGCTGCTTCATCACGTTCTGCAACATCTCCTTGAGTTCCTTTTCGTTTGCTCTGGTTCGTTCAATCAGCAGAGACAAGGATCGAAAACTCTTTCTTTGCTGAATGGTTTTTTCCAAAAGGTCGAGCTGGTTTTTCATGGCCATTTCTGTCGCTTTAAACATGTTGATGGCAAATTGGCATTCAGAAGTGATCTGCTTAGACATCTTGCTGCTTGTTGTGTTCTGTTGACCGCGTTTGTTGCTGTTGTAGACGTGACGTTGAAATTCTTTATTGAAGGTAGAAAACGGCTTAAAGAACCGGAGCGACGCAAATTTTGATGTAAAAGTTGTCTAAGGTTTGAATGCTAATGATCCTAGTTTTTTCTTGTTCAAAAATTCAGCGACGCAACTTTTCTCAACAACAGATGTCGTAGGGTGTGTGTTTTGCTTGCTAAATCTAGCTTTTTAGCACTAAAAACAAATTTGAAATTTTTTCCGAACGTTTGCGCTCTTTAGTCGACTTTTGTTCAACAGACCCAAATAATTGCTTGTTTTTTATTAAAAAAACACAAGTTTTGCTTAAATAGCTGGCTTTGACTGTTTCAACTAATGTGTTTGGCTACTCTGATTGACAGGAAACTTGTGCTTTGCTACAATTATGCAGTTGAAACGATATTAGACCAGAACCCGTATAATTGTTACATTAAATTAATTTTTTCTCGTAAAATTTTAAACCTGATAAAAGTTCTCAACAAATGGCTAATGATCCACCACCAGACCTGAGAACTATCGGAAAAGTTCACTTATTTCCCTAACCCTAACCGTAAAACCTTAGCGATTAAAATCTGACAGACCTTTCTTGAAATTTATAGGAAGCAAATTTCTTTTTGTTTCTTTTCAAGGAGTTCTTTTTTTGAGGGCTAAAACCTGAGAACTTGTTTTAAATGCGATGCTTGTAGGCAAAAAGGGCTACGAGAAGAACACAAAAGGTTGCAGAACTGTAATAAACCACAAGAAGCTTGAAAACTTTGTAGAAATTGTAACTTTCTTCTTTTCTGAAAACTTTTCTTTTCTCCAACTCTGTGTTAATTTGAGTGATCTCGTAGTGCTTTTAGTGCCCTCCAAAACCATGACACTAGACCAAGTTTTCGCAAATGGCTAGATTTTCAAAGAATTGATTGAGATGACGTCTGAGATCTCTTAGTGAAAAGGAATCCGTTTTGATGTTGAAAAAAAAATCAAAGATTGGTAACTTCTGAAACCGTTATTTTCTTCTTCTCAGTATGGTAACGTCTGAAACCAAAGGGCTAAGGGACTTCGCAGACGGCAACGTCTGAGACCGTGGACTTCTGCAAAAAATAGGTTTCTTTCAAAAAACAATTTTTGCTCTTTTTTGTTTTTTGCTGGGTATGGCAAGATTTTTTCAGTTATTTTTGACAAATGAAGTTTTTTTCGCTAATTTCTGTTGAGAACAAAACTCACAGGAGAGTTTAAGGGACGTTTTTTGGATTTTGATAATTTTCCATAATAGAATGAAGCAGGCAGTTTAAAAAGAACGCTTTTTGATTTTATCTGGCCAAAAACGTTTTTTTTTCGTCAATTTTCGTTTTTTGTAAAAACTGAAGGATGTTATCCAAGTAATGACCTTCTTGGTTCTGTCACAATTAGCTCAAAAGTGACTTTGAACTATGGAATAAAGATTATATAAGAATATCAGGCCAAGAAATTAAAGAAAGTTTTTTGGATTTCTAATGTCACAAACGAATTTTTCGTCAACTTTCGTTTCTGAATAGCTAATTGCATTTTTACAATTAATGACCTTTCTGGCTCATTAACAACAAGTTCAAAAGTGAGGTTGAACTATTAAAAGTAGACTATATGACAATATCAGGCTAAAAATTTGATGAAAGTTTTTTGAATTTCTGTTTTCAAAAACGTTTTTCTCGACAATTTTCGTTTCTGAATAGCTAATTGAATTTTTTACAATTAATGACTTTTCTGGTTCATTAACAATAAGTTCAAAAGTGAGGTTGAACTATTAAAAGACGATTCTATAAGAATATCAGGCTAAGAACTTAATGAACGTTTTTTGAATTTCTGTTTTCAAAAAGGTTTTTCTCGACAATTTTCGTTTTTAGGAACAATTTTTTGCACTAAGAAGTTGTCATTGGGTTAAAATCAATTTCGGCAAGTATGCATCAAAGAAATTTGCCTAAAAAAGCAGTGAAATTTTGATAAAAATGGAAAAATTTCAGGTTTTGTCTTTTTTTCTCTTTTTTGACCTGTAAAAAACACTGATTTTTGGATTGATCTCACCGGGGAACAGGACTTCTGGAGGTGACGTCTGAAACCTCGGGCGATCAGCGACGGTGACGTCTGAAACCGTAGTAGAAAAAAAATCCTCAAGGGGTAACGTCTGACACCCCCAAAAAAAATCGTCCTTCTGGGTAGCGTCTGTAACCCAAAAAATTTGGCTCCAAAAGTGTCTTTTTCTTTAGGGCCTTTGTCTTTAGTCTTTTGGTCTTTTCTGTTCTGTATTTCGTGCGTCGCACAGTCTCGGGGCCTCACGTCCTTGCTGTGACAGTTGTTACTTGATGCTTTTGTGTTGTGTCCAGCACAGAATGTAGAACTGTGGGGAGACTCAAGTCCGACGTTTAGGGCCGTAAAGGAAGCTTCTGTCCGGAGAGGTTCACCAATTACTTGTTCTATATATATATATATATATATATATGTATATATATATATATATATATATATATATATATATATATATATATATATATATATATATATATATATACATATATGGGAACAAGTTCTCTAGTCAAAAGATTTTATTGAGTAAAGGTTTTTGTTACAGTTTTTTGATGATTACATATTTGCGGGTAACCGTTTTCAACTTGTTCAAGGACTTGAGTCAAGTTTTCATGCGCTTGACTTGATTGTTTCACAACAATTGCAATTTTTTCCCGATCCCGGCAATGAAGTAGATCAACACATTCAGAAAACTCATTATAAGTTAAATTGCAAAAGTAGTGCTTAAATGGCATAGTGCTCAGCCAACTGATTTAATTTTTTCAATAGCAAGTTCCAGTGACTGATTTTCACTATTGATCAAAACGGCCTTAAAACTTGTCTTTTTTGATTTAAGATCAGTTTTTTTGTGTTTTTAGTATCAGATTTAAATAAAAACTGATTTATCTTTTTCTCTGGCGATAATACATATCGGGGATTTGAAAGTTGAAAAAATTTGAAAGTTTTTTACTCATCAGAATGATCATCAGGTCTGAAAATGTTGAGACCACACTCACTTACTGGTAGCGAATCATTTTCCTAGTATTTTGAATTTCTTGCGGGATTTTAGCTCATCTTTGATTAGTTTGTCGCAGTCTATCAGACAACTGTCAAAAGTCTGGGTTCCATGGGTCAAAAAACTTAACTTTAGCTAAAGTGATTAATTGAAGTACTTCTATACGTTCGTTGTAGATTTTATCACGTGAGTGCAAGATTTCTTTAACAAAGATTTGTGTTCATTCAATGACTTGTGTAGGAAACTAGTATGAAAACCGTAATTCATTTTGTTATTTCCAATGCATAATAAAAAGCAAATTGCTTTTGTTTTTTTCAATAAGATGTTTTTTTGCTACTTTATGTCATTTGGTTGGATGATAAGCAAAGACAGGGCCATGTTCTTTCAGTGACTCAAAAACTTCTTCAGGCCCTCGGGAGAACCGACGACGAATTGCCCTCATCCGGATACCACTTCCGCAAGCCAGCTGCAAAACTTAGTACTATTGCTAAAAAAAGTTGGTGGCAATGGACGCTTCTAATTTTGTCAATGTTATTGATGTTGAGGGTAACAGGTCACAAAACTTTTCTAAATCCATGGTTATATAAACTTCCACCCTGAAATTTTTTGTCTTGCCACACTAGAAAGCATGTTGATTTTTGTTGTACATTAGTTATGACCGAACCTATTCAAACCCTAGACTGTTGTCAGATTGGTAGCTTTGACAACAGTTCATCCACGTTTCAATTCAAAATGATCTAATAGGTACTGCACCAAACATATACAGATAGTCTAGCTGGATTTTCTACAGTTGTTAAATTGAGCTAAAGGTGCAAACGCTTCTCAAAAAATAGATTACAAATCAAGAGTTCTGTTATCAGTTTTAGCACAATCATGCCAATTGATTCCATAACAGTTTCTATCTATCCACGAAACACCCAATTATCTAAACTTGCTATTAATTTAATCACTTCAATGGAAAACATCTGTATATGATTGTGTGTTCATTTGAATCCAGAAACAGAAGGTCTCTCAATGTCAACTGAGCAGAACCACTCATACGTTAAAGGATCTGGCACCATACTGGAAGGTGTTCGCGATGAATCCATCGGATCATAGCTCGCCGAAGCGTCCAAAACCAGCATCTCCGTAACATCGTGGGATTCAGTGACTTCCCCGCTGATTTCACAAACTGGGTCCGGAATTATGTAATTGTAGTAACCACAGGCTTCGCTGGTTAGTTCTGGATAAAGAACAAAGGTTACATTCAAACACATCATGTATTTCTCATTAGGGAACACAAACGTGTCTCTGTACAATCTGGGCCAGTTTCTCGATACCCATGACTTAATATTGGTATGGCTCTGGGCTCTACCAGACCATGAGTACGTGACGTTTTGAGTACTTCGGCATTGCAAGCTGACAGATGCTTGGAACTTGGACTTCTCGGCAATTGAGCGCTCGGCCGGAAACTCCCAACTAGGTCCACAATTTTGCATGCTGATCGAAGGGGCCAAGCAGTTCTGTGAGCTAATGATACCTGAAAAGTAAATGTTCATTTTTCAAAGCAAAGATTGAGTTTAACTCACCTTATTTAACGCAGATCAGAAGAGTTATCTCAAATTCAGCTCATCCGAAAAATATTAATTTTTGTGTTTTTTTCAGCTTTATTTCACGCAAACGGGTTGTCATTTTGACCACATTCAAACCCGCACAAATAGTCTTGGAATTTGAATTTCAATTTGAAGTTTGAACAATAAAAAGATGTTTGTCAACAGCTACTAACAAACAAATAGAAATATCTTTGTCGAGTTTTTTCAGAGTCCCTTGTTACTTGATGATTAGATTAATTTTTTGTTATGGATCTTCTTTAGGAAAAAAAAGCTTATTTGGTACAACCAAAACTACCCATAAGAACTTTCGATAAACTGGAAACCATGACTGAAAAAATAATTCGTACTGCAGAAGACGATAAATGGCAAAAATCCAATTTTTTTGTGTATTTTTCTCCAGTTTGTCCCTGTTTTCCACAACCGCGTCCTAATATCAATGTTCTTTACCGCGATAGTTAACAATTTGTCAATAACACCGCAATGAAAGAGATCCTAACTGGTGATTTATGTCACAAAAGGCCCTCTCGAACTAATCGTGGATCAGGAAGACAATTGGCAGTTTTGCAACTATACATAGCACGGATCACAAGAACATTCAGGCCTCTGAATTGAATCTCAAGTAATTACTACTTAAAATTGAGTACTAATGTTTTAGGCTTAGTGATTGCACACAATCGTGGATTATTCTTTTCTTCGCCTATTTTGACAATTAACATAACAATTTTTTATCGTGAATCAACAAATCTCTCAGATAAGTTGATTCAAATCTTTCAAGAATCTTGCAGTATAATGCAAAACTTGCAAGGTTTTTCAGCTTGAAATTTACTGAAAAAGTATTATAAAACCTCAGCCAAAGCAGAGAAACTTCCGATCACTTTCAAAACGTTGACGAATTTGAAAGTCAGGTCTTCAAGTATCTCGCAAGAATCTTTCAAGATTTTAATTTTTTCAAAGCTCTATCAACAAGTTAACTAATCAAAAAGAACATGCTCAAAAAAATCAAATTTCTTTTTTATTTTTTCTACTTTATATGACAATTTTTAAAAAAAATCTTAATTTTTTAGAATTTTTTTGAAACAAATAAAAATAAAAAAAAATGACAAATTTTTCCCACAACATTTTATATGTTTTGAACTAATGCTGTTTTTTTGTTTTGTTTTGTAGAGAATTTGTAGCCTAGATTTCTTACCTAGTGCTATGCTAATAAGTTCTCTTATTGCTCTTTTATGTAACTCCGCCACTACCAATTCCAAATTCGTATAAAGATGAGGAGGGTAAAAAAACAAATCATTCTGGAATTATCTCAAAAAGTTGGTATCTATCATGCTCTTTGACAGTTTTCCGAAACTATGTTAGATAATTCTTGTTCAATATTCATCTTTTTTAGTTCGAAAAAAACCCTCAATTCTGTAGGTAAATAAATTGATTCAATCTCTTGCAAGATTCTTGTAATGAGAAGGCGAAATCTTGCAAAATTCTTGCAAGAAGATTTGAATTCTTGCAAAAACCTTGCATGGAAAATGGAAGAGCTATGCGTTATCTCGACAGATTTCTTGCAAGTCTATTGTGAGATTTTATCTTTTTTTTAAACAAGTAAATTGAAAATATAACCCAGGGGTTAAATATTACAAGTTAAAAATTATATAAACAAAATCAGTACGATGTTAAAAATCAAAATTAGTGGTTCCCTTTTCTAAAGGTAAAAATAACTTTTGAAGCCACCAACGTTCCTTTCCAACGGTACAAGTTTGAATTGTTGGAGCAGATGCTGTTTTAACATGCGTTTAAACTTTGATTTTGATCTGATATTCCGGACATCACCCGGAAGTTTATTCCACTTTTGGATGCTTCTTTTTTGTACTGATCGAATGCTCGACCTTAAGAGAATTAGCTGTTCAGTTCTGTTGTTTTTTCTTACTAAGACATTACCACTTAGACAAAAACTACTAGGAATGGAACTTTTTCAACGTAGTAGAAAACTTTACTTACGGTATTTTGAGATAAACACGAATATTGCGCAAAAGTTTAGCTGTCCCTTCATTTCACAGCTGAACCCTCTCCGCTTTCAGCCGATTTATGAATAGGTCGGTGTCATGTCAAATATACGATATCGTAACTATGGAACGCTTTGTAACCATGAAAATATAGGCGGTCATTACGATATTTGGCTATAAAGATAAAACGAAAGAGTTAATTTTATCTTTCGCTACCCAAATTAGATATTTATTGGCTCCGGTTCTATAATAAATAGGTTTAGATCAGGTTTTCATTAAAATTTTAACTGTTTGCGGTGTCGTCAACATCAAAGGAGAACAAAGTTGTTCGTTTTCCCACACTTTTCATTCAACTTCATCATGGAACGAAATAATTAAACTGATAAAATAATTAAACTAAAAAAAACTGAAGTTACCGATCGAAAATTCGTCGCTCATAATTATCTCCAGGCAGGCCGGATAGTTACCGATGAGAAATAACTATAGCAGGAAATTTTGCGTTGTCATTGCCATGAGATATGCGATACCAAATATTCCAGGCTTTTCTGAAACTAAGCCTGAGTTTCGAACCAATCTTGCACCAGAATGTCGATCTGATCCAAATTTAGTCTCTCACTATCAGACAAATTCGTACGATATTTCTCAAGATTTCAAAGCAATTTAGTAGATTCTCTACAGCTCTTCATTAGTAATAATTTTTCAAAGACTCCGAAATTGGATCTTTTGATTAAGATCAGGGAGTGCCTGGTAGGGGCTGTTATCAGATAGTATGATCTCTCAAAAGACCGATTTTCAGAAAATGCATGCGACTGATATCAGACATCAGAAACGTAGAAAGGACTGTGATTGAACTATTGATATAGTACAGTAAATACCAGATATTGTCAATGGTTTTTTGTTTGTAAGCCTTTTGTAACCCGGATGAGTAACCCGATCCAAGTTGATCCGATGAAAAACTCTGGTCGCGCACCAGTATCTGGATAGCTGTTCGATCATATGATTTATATTTCGCACCCTCATTTCTTAGTCAAGAATTGCTAAAGCTTATTAAATTTCGCTTACATGTTCATGTTTTATTAATATAAATAAATAAAATATTTTTTTCAGCGAAATCACAGCGGCGCAGCATCAGGCTTTTAGTATGCAGTGCATTCAGGGTATCATTTTGTCAGCTGTCCTTTCTCGTCCATTATTCTTCAGATTGTTCAATTTGTGAGCACGAATGCTCGTTTTTTGGTGACTATTGCCACGTTATTGCGTCCGAGATTTTCATTAGGTAGCGTTAATGCAGCCAACATTGGTCAGACTACGGTCAACCTGAAGCTTTGGTTAAGTAGGAGCTTATCCTCATACAGACAGCCTCATTGAGGTAGGGGATCTAACTATCGAACATTGATGCGTCAATTGCACACCTTACCTCTCGGCTATCACGGCACATATTAAAAGATATTAGAAACTTTGAAGGGGCTGTTTAAAATTTTTATGTACTATAGCAGATGCTAGAGGTTGTTAATGGTTTGTTTTAAGCCTTTAGTAACCCAGGTGATCATAGTGTTGATAGTACTGACATTCATTTTTTTCAGTTAAGCCTTGTCTGAGCTTGTTTTATTTCGTTTTACCTGTTCTTGTTTTTTTTAAGTAATTGGTGTAGCCGAAGAAAACTTAGGCTGTATTCCTTTGAGCAGAATTGTTATCACAACAAGATAAAATAACTATGGTTTTAAAAATTTTGTATCGGTTCATTTCAAAACTTATCTATGATTGATGTTTTAGTTTAGTTCCGACTAAACCGTTTTGCTTTATCTCTGATTAATATTTTTGAGTTTATTTTCGTATGAGGTAAATATTTCATAAGAGGATTTTTTGATGTCTGTGTGTTGCCCATTAGCAAATCCTAGACCAAGGAATCAAGTGTTTTCTAGTCATTTGCTACCCTCACTGCACCTAAAATAATTTTTGATCTTTTGTCTGGTTTTTGTCAATTCGTCTCTTTTAGAATTCCAGTCATTCAATGAAGAGTATTTAATTTTCAAAACATTTATTTTTAACAAGATACTGAAACTGAAAATACAATATCTAATTAGTTAACACTCCTTGAATAGACAAATACAGATTTTTATGCCTCAAGCAACTCTTGCATCGTTAGGACAGAGACGTCTTTATCGAAAGTCTAGAGCGGGTTTATCTAATTTTTAAAATGTTACAATTGTACAATTTCTATATAATGGAGAAAAAATCAACCCCCCCCCAAAAAAAAAAACTAGTTGTTTTGAGCTCCTGCTCCTACCTACTTCAAAAAATATTTGCGATTCTTCGAAAAAAAAACAGTTGGTTGCAAGGGAAATTGTTGAAAGGAGACAAAAGTAGAACGAAAATCGAAAGTTTTTAATTTTAAATCAATTTTTCTGTATGTTGGAGCATAAAATCGACCCCCAAAGTATAAATTTTGAGATTCCCGACGTTCCCTCTACTTATACCAAAAAAGATAAAACATCTCGGGTTTCTCATTAAATTTCACAGTACAAATAAATATATATAGATTTCCTGCAAAGATTGCCGAGAAAAGTTAGGACTCCCGGGATCCTGCCAAGATTACCGGGAAACGTTAAGACTCCCGGCTTTCCCATCAAAATTAATGGGAAAAGTTAAGACTCCCGGGTTTCCCGCTAAGATTACTGGGAAAAGATAAGATTCGCTAAGATTCCCGGGTTTCCTGGAAAGAATTCCGGATTCGGTGCACGGGGAAGTTAAGTCGGCGACAGAAAATTTTCATTTTTCAGGAGCCGACTATTTTATTTTGATTTTAGACTGAATCAAATATTTGGTCCCGTTTATTCAAACAACGAATGCCCTTTTAATGGTTCAAAAAACGAACCAAATTAAAATGGACAGGTTTTTAACCAAAACTATTCCAAACTATTCCTCAACTAACGATTTCTCACTTTGAAAGTTACTTCAATGAAACTGGATTAACCATAGGCCACAGCCTATTGATAGTCCAACCCGTGCCGAAATTAACCCCCTGATTACCCCCAGACTGACGTAAGAGTAGGGGGTAATTGTCTTGCGGGTAAAACGATGTGAGATTAGGGGGATGAGGGTAATGGGGGGTAAGGGGGAATTTTTAGATTTTACCCCCCCCCCCAAAAAAAAAATACCACCAAATAGATGTAAGATTAAGGGCTAATTTTAGAGGGGTAAAATGATGTAAGAGTGAGGGGTTGAATTGCTTAATTCATATACATGGGATGTTTGAATGGAATGGGATGTGATGAATCATAGTATCCGTCCTCATCATATATGATTATAAGTAATCAAACTAATTCAGTTATCGTTTCATGAAATCCTTGCAAACATACTAAGATTATAACTGTTTGTTTAGTAAACAAGAAAAGATCAAATAAAGTTTAGCTGGAAAATGAAAATAGTCAAAAAAAATTGTCCTGATCAAAAAAAATCAAAAAATCAAATCTTCATTTATTAGTAGTGATATCAGGAAAAAGAAAATTTACGTGCTCAAAATGTACTAGATTATGCATAACGTAGTCAAGTAGTTCATAAAAATCTTGTAGTCTCTGACAAGCGAGATAGTTCTTGAGGAAAAAATAAACCTGGAACAATTTATTGTGTTTGTTCTATCTTATATCATTCCCATAAGTCTGCGTTGTTTTGTTTTTCTACTTCATTAGAAAGATAGCGGTGTACCAGCATCCCCATCATAGCCCAAAACTGAATTTAAAGTCGAATTTTCTCACTTTAAAACAGCGCCATCTAATAGGCAAATACTCTTTATAGAGGGAAGTTTAATTTTTATGAGTTATTACAACCATAAAATGATCATATATGGTTCTTAAAACTCATACAAAGACCACATTTGGATGATATTAACCATAAAAAGGTCATATCTGATTCTTATTAACCATTGCAAGATCAAGCTGACAAATATTTTAAGGCTTATTTGGAACCATATATGTTCTGTGCATCTTACTAAGAATGTTCATCACGAGCCAGTTAAAAATTAAAAATTGGGCAGCAGTAGTTTCTTCAGGTCAGAATTGAAAAACGGTCAGATATACCACGGCCTTCAAAATTTGCACCAAATTTTTATGGGACAGGGAGCTAAATTTGTTTATTACGTTGTTCAATTGGTAGTCCAGTCAGACTGTGTTTCAGTCTGAAATCAATTGGTTTAAACAGAGACGAATTTCGGACTCGATCGATTCCATATTCTGCTTATTATTCAAATTGGGCTCGCTCAAAATGCCAGATATCAGCAAAGCTTTTGCTCATTTTAGAAAATTTTGCCGTTGAGTAAGAACTGAGACTGGCTCAGCTAAGAAACTCTATTAGTGAGAAGTAAAATGAATGAAAATAGTCTTGTTTTAGTTTAGCATAGTCCTCATTTTTATCAATATCATTCAAGATTGATAATTCAGATCATGGACTAGACACTCATTGTAGCAGTGTTACATACAAAGCCGGGCTCATGTAACACTGTCGTATTGCAATCTGATGCAAAATTACTGTGGTGTTGCACTTGTATATGTCGACATCGTGAATTGATCAATCAGTTAATGCCAACTGCCAAGAAGCGTAATACATGACTACAAAGAGAAGTAACTTTTTAGTAGAATCATTTTTTCCATCCCTGCCGGCTGATAATTGAAGCCCAGTGGCAGAGCAATAGCCGCCAAAAACGACCAGCTCAGATGAGCATGGCCGCTAAATACTTATCAATTTCTCTCTTGCAATGACAACTTATACTTAGTTTTTTTGCTTACTTCAGTGATAGGTGCAATTTTGCAATAATGATGAATGTAACTAAATGTTTGTTTTCAATACCATATCTCAATAATCAATCTAATTTTTACTCAAAGTTTTCCAAATTCTCCCCATTTAAACTGATTGCAATAAGAATGGAAAGCCATATATCCTTATTTAGCTCTCTTTTATTGGGTGAGTCAAAATTGAGAAAGATGTGTTCGGCTTCCTTCTCATTTGGTGATGTAAAATTGCTTTCCTTCCGTTCTAAGAAACAAACAAGTTCTATGTGCAGATATCAAGGACCATTAAGTATAATAATTTTGTCACTAAAATAAACTAATATCAAATGAATTAATATCCGAACATTTTTCTTCAAAATAATCGATAATAAGCGATTACAATCCATTTCAAAACTAAAAGTACAATTTGAAGCAATTGTATTAGATGCAAATTTTGGTCTTTTTGCACATTTTAATTTGTTAACCGATCTAGTTGATCCCAGCCTAATTGTTCGTTCCCGTTAAGAATCTTTTTGATTGTGGAAATTGAACATGAGAAGATGAAACAAAATTTAGCCGGAACATGAAAATGGTCAAATATTTTTTTTCTGCCCAAGAAAATCAAAAAACGATCCTCATTTATTAGTAGTGATATCAGAAAAATTTACGTGCTCAAACTGTACTATATTTTGCATAATGTATTCAAGTACCTCAAAACAATTTTGTAGTCTCTGACAAGCGAGATAGTTCATGAGGAAAAAACAAACGTGGAACAATTTATTGTATTTGCTCTATCTTATATCAATCCCATGTCTGCGTTGTTTTGTTTTTCTACTTCATTAGAAAGATAGTGGTGTACCAGTATCCCTACACCAGCCAAAAACGAAATTTAAAGTGAAACTTTCTCACTTTAAAACGGTGCCATCTAATAAGCAAATACATTTATAGAGGAAAGTTTAACTTTATGAAACATTACAACCTTAAAATGATAAAAGATTGTTCTTACAACTCATACAAAGATCACATATGGATCCTATTAACCATAGACTTATAACATAAATCTTATTAACCAAATGTTAATAAAATTGTGAGTAAATATATTATTATCAAACTCTTTTTTTAATTGGTTACTTTTAAAGATAGTATCACTTAATACAATATTACAAATTTGAATAAATTTAATTCCGGCTTCAGTCAATTTACAAAATAAGGCAGTTAAATTATTTTTAATTGCAATTATTTATTAATTGAATTAACATCAATAGAAAGTTTAGGTAAATGAACAACATTTGTTGTAATTTCTCCGAATTCCCCTTTATGTAACTCATTTATATTTGCATTTAATAAAAAAATTTTTATCAGATGTTATTAAATTATTATTACAATATTCTTCTTTAACAGAATCTTTGATGTTAGTAGGAATAGGTAAGTTCTTAACAATATGCTTATTAATCATATCAATACTTTCATTATCTTCTAAGAATAATTGATGTGGTTTACTTGTCGTTATAATATTTGTTGGTTTTAATATTAAATGTTTATATTGGTTTGATCTGTTTCTGGTCATTATTATGTATTTTAGGAAAAATATTCAACGGTTCTAATTTTTTTTGATCCAAAGTTAAATTTAGACTTTATTAACTCTTCTTGGAAAAACTTACCTTCTATTAATTAACCATTTATTTTTTCTCTTTCAAAAGTTTTTGGTTGTGTTCTTAGAACTACATTATTTTTAAAAAATCTCTTTTCCGATTAGATGTTTATCCTTTTGCTATTGAAAACATATTACGGTAATCAACCTTACTTACATAATCACCAAAATTAAACTTAGATATATACTTTTTTGCTCTGATAGTATCTCTAACTTTCAGGATTGTTTCATGCTTCAACAGATGCCATACTAGTTGTTGAGTGTTTATCCTTGTTATACGCTACAACGCCATCACTAAATATATTTTTTCAGTTGCAATCACCAAGTATAAACCTTGGTTTAATATTTATATAATAATAATAATAATAATAATGATAATATTCTATTAATTCTCTCCATAAATACTGCTATTAGACCACTATATGTTGAGTATAGTTTCATCTGATGCTCTTCGAGTAAAGATTTAACTGTTTTTCTCATAAAACTCACTTCCCCTATCGACCCCTTATTCTTTTGGTGTTCTATCTTCTAGTAAAATTGTTTTGAAATCATTAGTTATAGAAATCCCAGATTTATTCATTAAATGTATAGCCTAGACACATTTGGTAAATATATCTATTACTATTAATATAAAATTATAATAAATATTATGGTTATTTAAAGATGAGTTATCAATTAAATCGGCCGACCGTATTTCATTTTTGTGTAAAGGTTTCATTCTTTTCCTTTAGATTTTATTACTTGTGGTGAGAGTAACTCTTTGGCTAATTCTTGTTGTTGTTGTTGTTGTTTTTTTGTTGTTGTTGTTACCTTTACTATAAAAATTTTGATCACTATTATTACAACTATTATATTAAGTATAATAATAAAAATTGAATTATCTACCATAACTGAAAATGTAATTATCTAGTTGTTCTTCAGTAATAACATTGGTTGATAGTTTTATAGATAATTTTAACATCTCATTACATATCACATAATGTTCTGCTTCTGTTTCATAAAAAAATAATTCTTATTTTTCTATTAAATCGGGCCCCCTATTTAGAGCACGGGCCCCAATGCTGCTATCTAGACTTAGTCTCAAATATGTTTCACAAGCGGAGTAGAGAGAAATTCATATACTTTTTTGTTATATCAGGTCTGACTCTGAAAGAACCAACTATAGAGTGAAAGTAAAAGATTTAAGACATTTCTAAAAGGAAAAATATCAAATATAATTTCAGCCAATCCGATGAGAGTATTTTAGTTTCAGCAGATTATTTATTTTCTTTTGAATAAATAGTTTTTTCCAAGTTTATTTCTGGATGTCAATCAAGATTGACTCCATCTTTCCGGGTTGTTGAGTTTTTGAAAACTTGTGACTCGTTCAGGTTTCTCTTCTACTTTTCTTTTCTAGTGGATTTATTTGAAGTTCGCAGGTAGATTAGTAGTCGTTAAGTAGTTGTAGGTAGAGTTGTAGTCAGTGTGCAGTTGTCGGTAGATTTGTTGTCAGTGGGTAGTTGTAGGTGGACAAGTTGTCAAAGACTTTAGTTGAACATCAACAACCACAAAATGATCTATTCCATGAACTGTTTGAATTGTCAAAGTTCCAATGGTTCCCCTGTCAAATGGCGGATGCCGATGATCCAGTGATCCGTGGTGTGCTGATGCTCTGTCCTTGCTGTTGTGTATTGTCTTACCTGACTTACCCGAATGGTCTCTTAGTACTTTGGTTATTGTTAGGTGTGAATTGTTATTTAAGTTTAAAAAGTATTATAGTGTTACCCGGAGAAGGTATAGATGAAATTGGTTAATTCTTAACAAGTCTATCGTGAAGGATTCACGAGGTTCCTGTTAATTATACCTTCAATTGTTTTACTAACACTTTACATGTATACTGCATGTATCCCTTCCGGTTGGAAAAAGAAGAACTTTATGCTTGCATAAAATCGTTTACGTTGTTAGTAGAATTAGAATATTAGATGTAAGTTTAAGAAATATATTGGTCCACTGCATTTAGGCGAGGTCCAATGTCAATTAACCAAATAAGGCAAACCTATAACAATTCTGTTTCAAATTATTGTTACAAACTCCTGGCTTCTATGATGCAAGCAAAAATTAACTTGCTATATATTATTTTATGTAACACGCTCGGTTCATATGTGTGTCCATGTGTTTGTAATTCTCGACTGCAAACAGCAGAATTGTATGATTTCGAGAATCTTCATGGAAGTTGTTCATTTACTTCTTTTAGTTATTAATATCTTTGTCATATAATAGTTAGTAGTCGAGGTTCTTAAACGCTGGGTGACGTTTGAACGGGTGAAAAGTTTTCCATAATGTTGATCGATAAATTCTCCCGTGTAGTAATCAAGGTGGATGCATTTGATTACTATTACATATTTATTTATAGCTTTCGACTGTGATCACGGCTAAGTTCGTGTATTTGCCTTTGTCAAATTTTCGAATTCTGTGTAAATTTTAAGTTTTTTGGTAAATTTGTATTTTTTGACTGTGTTTGGTTTTTGGTTCTGGTGTAGAAGAAGACGGTATATGCGTGCTTTGTTATAATTTGTAAATTATTATTATAAATCGAATAGTTGAAATTTGTTCCGGTGCATGTTTTGTCTTTATACGTGTCTTTACTCTTTGTCATGGATGAAAGTATTAACAGAACTAATCAGTATTAATTTGCTTTTATTAAATACATGTGGGCGTCATTTTGCTTGTTATTTACATACACTACAGTTGGTTTACATATATTGTTTCGGTATTATCTTCATTCTGTTGAGGTGAGTTAATAATTCTTAATCCTTTCCATTCCAGAAGAGTATTTGGTGTACTGTTCAGAGGTTGTGGGGGGATAGTAAGTGTGGGGGGTAGTTAGTGGGGGCTGGATATTAATTATCGATAACAACAGTTCAGGTGTTGAATGGTTGTAGAATGAGTATTTAAATTTGACGGTTGTTATCTAGCATATTATTATTCGTTTAGTTTTATCCTATATTCCTGAGCTGTTGTTGCTATCTAACATAAGTATAACGGTTAGGATTTTAAAGTCAGGAATAGTTTAATATGGGTTGGGACTATTCATGTGTTGCTATACTCATCTACAGGTGATGGATGAAAAGACGAATTAAGTAAGTCATCTGATTATAGGTTATAACATTCCTCAGGTCATAACTAATTTATAACAGGTATATAGAGAGGTGTGTTATATATTGAAGGTGCTTTAAATCTACATCTCAAAATAGTGTCTTTCAAGAATTCCTAGTTGAAAAATGTATGAAAGCGGTTGACCATACTATAAGTTTACATTTAGGTAATAAGAGTTTACAAAAATGGTTAAAATGAAACATAACTCGTTAACATGAGACAAAAACGGTTAACATGAGACATAAATGTATAAGTGATGTTCAGGTGAAACAACGGAGTAGTTTGAACAGTTGGAATAATAGAACAGGTTGAACAATTATAGTTTGTTGTTGACGACTTTTCAGCAAACTACATTTGAGTAAAGGTTGTAAAAGGTGACTGTAACAACTTATATGATGTTAGTTTGCTGAGGATAGTTCTTTATATTTTTAAACTCGTTAAACTCTTTGAGGAAGTCCTCGTTCTGTCCCAGTAGGCAGGCTAGTGCGTTGAATATAAGGTTAGGTGGCTTATGTGGTATTGTGGCTTTAACTGCCTTCCGCACTTCCTGTTCATATTGTGTCGGACAACGACTTCCTAAATACTCGATAAACTTCTTGACTGGTTTTACTGGAACGCTGACTTGTATATGGAAAAAATGATTTTTTTCAGTCGGCTCTAGCGCTTCGATGGATACAACGAGGGGTCGTTCGGGGTTTTCTATAAGTTGAAATATATAATAATTTTTAATGGGGTCAAAATTCCGGAGGGTGCCTTTCATGTTTTCGGGTTTAATGGTGTATGCATATTTAAAGAAATAAGGTGATGTTAGTTGATCATTTATATATTTAAAATTATCATGTGGGAGGTTATCTTTTAAATTTGTATAATATATTAAGTTATGTACTAATTTTGCTTCATGTACCTTATATTTATTACATTGAACATCTTTAGGGGTCGGGTGTAAAAAATTAAAACTTAATTGGAAAATTTCATGATTGTATATTTTATATGCATGTAATTCTTGAGATGCTTTGGCAATTACATGGTCCAGAAACGGGTTACAAGGGAGAATAAATTTATAATTATAGTTGCATAGGATTTTCTCAGATAAGCTGTAAAACTGTTTGAGCTGTGGATATCTCTGTTGATATACAGCATCTCGACCCATATTGCGTGTGCTGTTTTTAATGGTTTCTACATTCTCGCACTGTTCCGGTGGTATAAACTCTGATAGTTTATGTTGCTGTTTTGAAGAATGGGTGAATATGGAAATTGTGTAGCTTGTTTTCGTAGGGTATATTTGCCCAATTTAAGAGTGAGAGCAAAGGGTTATGTTGTTTGTTATCTGGGTTTGCATAAAGGCGGGGGTCGTCATTCTATAACCATACTGTCTCGCTGATATGTGTACTCGGCGACTGCTCATAAGTGCTCAGGTGAAAGAAGCTTTTTGGATTATTGCTTCTTAGGGTGACCGCTTGCGGATATCTCAAACTGTTTGGTCGAGTGTTGAATATTTCTCCACGTTGAGCCTGGTTATAAGGTTCAGCGATCGGGTTTACTGGCTTTCCTAATCGATTATGAACTGGTGTTGTTTCAATTAGTTTGAGTTCTGTTGGGGGTTCCGGCATTCGTTCAGGCATGGGGGGTTGTACACTAGCGGCGGTGGAAACACTGGCATAGGTGGGTGTGTATAAAAATTACTATTATACGGGTTAGTATAATAAATTTGTTGCACTGTTGGCTGTATTACAGGTGTGGATGGGCATAGTGGTGTTGCATGCACTTGGTTAGATAGGTAGGCTAAGTTTGCAACAGGTTTGTTATTCGGATCAAATTGTACGTCCCAGTTAATTGCTCGTTTTGCTTTAGCAGCATTATCATTTCCCTTATCTGACAACGATGTGTGCTTGACTGGTTTGTCAACTGGGTTGTCAATATGTACCACTAGGTTCTTGGGTCGTGATGACTCAGGTGATTGCGGTCTGGATGACTCAGTTGACTGTGGCTGTGAGGTCGTTTGCACACCGGTTTCCATGAAGTGTGTTTCGACAATTGTGTCCACAGGACTTGTCGCATCGGAGCTAATTTCTCCTTCCTCAACAGTGTAACGGATTGGTGAATCATTTTGGATTTTGTTCTTTGTCATCATACTAAAACATATCGATATGTAATCGGTGTTATAATATAATGTTTTATTGCACTCTTCTCATAATATAATGTTTTATTACACTCTTTTCACTTTGAGGTGAATCACTATTAGTGTTGGTCTGATATATTTGAAAAAGGGGGATTTACAGGCTTAATCTTTGTTTTAGATTGAATAGAGTTTATATTGAACCCGAGGTGAATGTCTTAGATGATTACAATCTATAGAATTAGTGGATTGTTGAACATAGTTTAATGTGTAGCGTTGAATGTCCAGTATTGAATAGAACATAGGACATTGAATAGGTGAATAACTAGTTAATGGGTATTGACGGGTGAATGACCAGTTAGTTGGGGCTGTTATCGAGAGTGTTAGGTGTATATGTATGTTGGTCGATGTTTATATTGTAAACTGATATTATGCGAGTTGTATTCTTCTATGATTGAATACTACAGATTTCTATTTGAAAAAGTGTCTTGTTAGTTAATTTCACATGTGAGAAAATAAGCGTGTTTATCTTGGTTATTGGTGATTCTGGATTAGGAGAGATATTGATGAGGAGGTATAAAGATGAAAAGGGATAATGTTGAATAAAAGTGTATTGTTGATTCGAATGTTTGAGGATAATGCAAAGGGCAGTTTGTTATATCAGAAATTATGACTGCAGGATTAACTGGTGACTATATCGAAAGACTGGTTTAGTCGGTTAGTATATAGTCTGATAGAAAGGTGTAATAAAGTCAGGTGGGTAACGGTTAGTATTTAGTGATTCACAGTATTACAAACAGATCGAGTACACAGACAGGTGAAGTATATAGTAAGTCGTTGATTGATTACATAACAGTTAAAATTATTCAAGATGGGGAATTGGAATAACCATTAGGATTTAATAATATATCAATTGTATTATTAATTAATAATAGTATTATGTAATTATTATTTAATGATGTTTTATTATAATATGAGAGTATAATATGATAATATGATATGGTGACATGAGTAACAAGTAGTAATGAACTGATCAAATATGGTGTGGTTATATTTCATAGTAGGTAATAGATTAGGAGTCTGGATATGTGACTTCTTTTGTATGAGGTTTATCTTCTTCGTCTAATATGTTTAAGCTTACGCCTAGGTTTTGGTTGTTATTCTGATTTAATTTTATATGCTGAAATTCTAATGGTGGTGGGTTTTGTATTTCTAATTGTTCCACTGAAGGAATTAGGTGTTTGGGTGTATCTTCCTTTGTGGTTTCATAATTTGTTCTTTGGTCAACGAAATCAGGTGCACTATGTGATTGGTATGGTGGAGGTGTTATTATAAGGGGAGGGGGTAGTGGTGGTGGTGGTAATTTGGGTAATGGTTGATCTCATACTGATCCTTTTTCAGTTATTGTAGCTAGTAATTCTTTATGGAAAGGTTCGAGACTTGGTTTTCTTTCTGGGACTTCTGATTTTTTACTTTTATCAACGAGATTTTTTAACTGTGTTCCTTTATTTGATCGTCTTACTGTTGTTTTGTATTGTTTGTAGTTTGTATCTACATAGACGTCATTGTCGTCATCATCTAATATGAATGTTGAATCCACTATATTAATTTCTGTTTTATTTTGTGGTTGATGTTGCTTTTTTACTTTTTGTTTTTTCTTTTGACGGTGTTGTTGTCACTAGTATGGTGACTAGTTTTGTCGCTGTCATCCGACGAATAATCTGTTTCTTGTACTTCAGCAATTAGTTGGGTTAGTGTGTGAAAAAATATTCCAAATACCCCGGACAATATTATTCGTGATAAACTGACTTGTTAACCAATTGCTTTATGTATAGCAAAGTCAATGTAAAATTTAATTACTACGTTGAATACAAATAATAAGAAGTTTACCATGGCGTACATTATAGCTAATTTTTCGAGTATATACCAAGGTCAACCAAATTCGGTAATAATTTGGTCTTTGAGCCATTTTCCGTCAAATATTTTTTTCCAAGTAACAGTTGGTTGGTCTAATTGCAAATTGTAACTATTGTATTTAGGTCTTTTAACCATTTTAGTAAAGGTTTGTAACGTTTATAGGCATCTAATAGTCCTAATCGATCTATTTCACGGAGTTTTTGTGCATTAGCGGAGGCTGCTTCTTGCAATGGTTCGGCTCTATCACGGATATATTCTCGTAGTAAATCTCGTTCTCATTCTTTTACTAATTGTTCTCGACTGAATGTTCCGTTTTCTATTATACTAGCTCAACTAAAATGTCATCAACTTCAACTTCTTCAGGTGAAATTTTATGCAATGTCGTTACGACTTTTACAGGAAATGGTGTAAGTCGGTATCGTGCTGTTCCCTTTGTATCAACAGATATAAGTTGATCAAAGTTATTATGGGAGCAAGGGACTTTCTTAGCCCATGCGCAGGTTTTCCGTGTTAATTGGTGTACGAATTGTACTACGCTTTAATATAATATTGGTATTCCGTGTTAATTGGGGTACGTATTGTACTACGCTTTTATATAATATTGGTATTTTGTCATAACATGTGTTTCATTTGGTACCCAGAGTTGGGAAAGTTTTCGTGCACATTTGAACATTTTCAAGATTTTAAGGCCTCCTTCTTGTACAAAAATTGAACGGTCTCGGGATGAGAATGTATCCTAATAACGGCGTATCTTTATGGACTTGTGTGAGTGTCAGTTGTCTGAGACTACGGGTTTGTTCGCAAATTTTTGAACAAATTTCGATGGCTTGCAGGCTTAATTGTCAATGTATTTCACTCATACAAATCCTCTTGCGTTCTCTTCAAATCCTCGTGAGTTATCTCGTTCACAAAGCCAAAACAGTAATTTTGTTGTTTGTTATGTTGCGGTGATTAAGTTATTGTGAAATGTCTTTACTATTTACTTTTATAATTTTTTGGTTGTCAAAAGTGTGGATATTCGTTTCAAAAGAATTTCCGGTGTTCAATTCAAAACCGTGTTTATAAATGGTAAAGATGTCTTCGTACTCTGTCGGGTACAGTGGTTTCGTGGAGCCATAGTAGATTTCTGGTTTACTATATACTTTAAATCGTGTTGCTATTTGGGTTTTATTTTTGTTTTGGTTTATTATTGTTTTGTTTGTTGAACTCTTGTACTAGTGTCCAATCGGTGTTGGTTTCAATCCAATATCTATCTTGGTATTTTACCATGTAGGCGTTGAATCGTAACATCTCAAAATTTGAAAATGTACTTCTGGTTCCCAGATAATGGTTGCTTTTGTTAATGCTGTTGGGTGGCAGTACCCTTTTTCTACATTGCATGGGAGTTTAGTTCCGTCTAACGAAATTTCATTCGTCTCTAGGTTTAGTGTTAGAGATATTTTGCATAATGGTATTGTATGCTTTTGCATGCTTTACAGTTTGACTGTTTATTAGAACTTGCTATTGGTACCCAGGATTCATCACTATGATCATACACTAGTCTACCGTAGGGCGGTGTCAATGGTGTATGTTAAGGGAATCTCATTTCTCCCTGTGGTTTCTCTAGTCTGTTTTGCAAACTTGTGTTATTCATGAAATTGAACGAAATATTATAATTTTTTTGGTAGATATTAAGTGTTTTTCAATATTTTTATTCGCGCTAATTCGTTTCGTACTTCATCCGGGTCTAACACTTTTGTACGTTGTGCAACAGAGTAGTAGTAACCTTGTCGGCTCGCTCTAATATAATCAGTGTGCTGTGAACACCAATGTACTGATTCTTTAATTGTGCCTTCTACTGCGAATGCTTTTATATCTATTGCTTTTGCTCGTGATAGTAGTTGCACTCCGGTTTTTGCTCGTGATAGTAGTTGCACACCATTTCTAAATCCATGGGTTTGAATTTACAGGTGCTGATCTTATTCGATTCGTAGTATTTAACATTGCTTATTTCGTTGATTTCACAATCATAATGTTCAAAAAATATATCTTGAGGACCAGTTGGTGGTCCAGTGGTTATGGTATCATTGTTTTGTGGTAAATTTTTGTCAATTACTCTACGTGATCTTCGGTGCGTTTTGTTATGTGTTGTGTTGTTGAGGAATGGGTGTATTGCTGTTTGAGGAATATAGAGATTCCTGTGATGTGGTTTTATTATTTCTTGTTTGTGGTTATTGTGTATTTGATGTTGTTTGTTTATTCTTCGTTTCGATATCGGGAATTCTTGTATTTGTTCTGATAATTCTCGTGTGAATGGTATATTAGGTCTATTTTTGGGTTTTTGTATCGGTGTATTATCGTTGTAATGGTTAGTATTATGTGTGTAAGATAGAGTTTTTATTTATGTTGGAGGATCGTGTTTTCCCCAATTGTGTAACCAATAATCTGCTCTTGCATCCCATAGGTCTCCATAGTCTGATTCCGTTATATTTATAATATCTGTTAGGTAAGTATTGTTTTTTTGTTTGTTTCTGTTTTGTAGATTTTTTATATCTTTTGGACGTAATTTAACTGGTCCTAAGACATACTCGAAGTATACAAGGAGGATAAATAGGAATATAAAAGCCAAAAGTATTACATGTAAAAATATTAGTAGAATTGACATGTGTATATTAGTCCTGTATGTGGGTTATAAAATGATGCAAAACCAAGTAATTGTTGTGTATATCTATCAAATTTATATATAAATTCAGTGCAGATGAATGGTGGGGGTGTTGTGCGTACATTAATGGAAAGTGTTGATGCGTGAAACGGATGATTAAAGATAGTGTTATATCGAATTGTGGATTGAAAATGTAACTCTATGCTAGGGGTTGCTAGAACGTTCAAGGCGATATTTTTTTGGCCGTCAGTAAGATTTAAAGTATTTCCAAGTCTGTCTCTAGCCCAGTTGGTAAATGTATCTCCTAGGCTTGTTGGTCCGTATAGAACTGGTGCTGGTGTAAATGATGTATGATCTAAAAGAAATCTTTGTGTTTGTTCACGATTTTTGCTTCGTGTAGGTTGGTTCTGATTATGAATTGCGGGAGTTAAGGGTCCTCTTGGTCCCTGATAGTTTTCTGGAAATCTGATTTCTGGTTCGAACGATATATTGGATATAGGTTTATGATCTGAGATTGTTGAAGTTTCTATTTGGGAGTATGTGTCTTGTGATGCGTTTCCCTCTAATGATGTGTTATGTGTTGATAAAGTTAGACTTGATCTTGGTGTTATCTGTGAGCTGGATACTGAATCTCTTGATGATGCTGACCAAAATGAACTATGTGGAGAGTTAGGTTGTGGTGCTCTAAATTATTGGTGTACTAAGTTGAAATCTTGTATTTGCTGTCTTTTTGGCTGATAAAAGGAGTTTGCTCTTAGTTCTGAGTTTGTAGGCGTGGCAATTGATGATTCACTGTGTAATTCTGGTGAATTTATACTAAAGTTTTGTAGTGTTGGTGTGCTTGTTTGACATGTAGGCTGTGAACGTCCGGTGTCTAATGGTCTTAATTCGTTACTATCTACTTCTATATCTGTTGTTCGGTACGGTATTAGAAGTTCTTGATTCGGGTATAAGAATGATGATCGTCTGCGAGCTTTTACCAATGTTCTTCTAGGTTGGACGCTTTCGTGTCGGACTGTGTAAAAATTTTCCGCTCATATATCAGTGTGTTCGTTTTCTGGTGATGTTGGTATGTTTGCTAGATCTGTAGCTTCGTTATCGTGAGGGCGTTCAATACAATTATTTTTATTTGAAGCAATTGGGCTATTTTTAATTAGGCACCCCGGTCTGGGGTTCCCGGTAAATTGCTATTATTGTTTTCTAAATGTCTCTGTGTATGTGCGTTGAAATGGTTATTTATTAACGTATTGTTATTCTTCCTTGGCATTACTCTATTTTGTGTAATCTGGTGTTGTGTTATTTGTGAATGCGATTGTAGATTGAATTGTGTTTGGTTGTTATGTGGGTTATTTGTATTGTTGTACACTGCAACAGTGTTATTTCTATGTGCATATGCTAGTGTGGAGGGATTGCTGTGGTAATTGGGATCTTGTGTGTACTGTGTATTTAGTGCAGTTGGTGGTGAAAGTTTTAGTAATAGTGTTATTATTTGTTTTGGCTGACTTGTTTGTGCTCATAAATTAGAGATCCAGATTTCGTGATTTTCTCATACGTTTAACTGATCTATTAGAACATTTCCATAATATTGGGTATTTTCTGGAAATGCGACTTGTAAATAAAAATTATCTGATCTTAAATTATAATAAATAGCTTCTTCTACGTTTCTGTCGGGATCAATTTTGAATGTATTTGTATTGTTTTTTCTATGGTTCCAGGATGTATTTTAATACATCTAAGTTTATAACACATTAAATCCAGGCAATTTATTGTAAATGCTGTTTTTAGGAATTGGAATAATTCTAGTTCAATATTTTCGACGATTGTTTTGGAAAATTGGTTTACATCTTCTTCGTTTAATCCTTGTCCTTCTGAAATTTAATATATAGGGACAGTTGCATGTATTACTCTGTTTCGTCGTAATTAATGTGGTGCGGATTATTTCAAACGGTAAGTATATTGAAATTGCTACAATACAAGGTGTCGTTAGTATTGTGATTAGACTAACTGCTGTGTAAAATACAATAAAGAAATCATTTTAGGCTGTTCTTAAGAAAAAACTTCTGTAAGGTCTTCTGAAGCTGTTAAAAAGGGTGTTTTAAAGTCTGAAATGTTAATACACTTTTCTTCACCTAATTGGCGTATGAATTTTTCAAAATCTATCATAGATTGCAGGCTAATGGGCTCTTCTCGTAATTGGTAAAAGTGATGTTCTCCCCTGTGGTAAACTGCGGTGCAGGTGATGAGATATCTATTATGTAATGTTTAGCAATTGAATATTTGTAGTATGTGATTTTTGTTGTTAATGTGGCAGTGAGCGTGTGTGTTTAAATTTTTGAATTTCTTTGTGTTTACTGTAACTATTTTTGGTTTATCAGTTATTTGTTTTTTGTCCATCTATAGCGTACATATCTATTTTGCGTGTGTCCGTTTTTATCTTTTGTCTGAAATCGAAGTACGAGGTTAATATTTCTGTTGTTTTTATCTGTTGTAAATCGCTTGTCAACTATTATTTTTCCTGAATTCCGTTTGGTTACACGGATTCGCATATATGTATTTTAACAATTTATATTATAGGATAACTTTAACTGGATGAGATTGACTTCAGCTAGTCCGTGAGAGATTCGAAGTGTTCGTTCGTAAATAGTTTTTAGTTCTGAATGCTCTTTTTCCAGGCTAGATCATATATTAACGTAAATATAGATAAATCCTGCTATATTAGTCTTTATTTTTGTATCTGTAACAAAATGTTTATGATAATGGGTTATGTATGTTTATTGTGAGGTTGATATCTATTTTTATATTGTTATGTTTTTTTTAAATTAAACGTTTTCCAAAAAGTTAGAATGAAGTTACAGGGGTAATTATATCAAGCTTGTTATAAGCTACAGTGGAGATTATATCAAACTGGTTATAAAAATGATTATGAAATATTATTAAAGGTGAAATCTAAACCTGTGAAATCCAAATCTGAAAGTAAATGTGAAATCTATTAAAGGTAAAGTTGAGATCTGAAATCGAAATCTAAATCTGTTAGTAAAGGTTGGGTAAAGTCAAAAAAGTGTGATTAATTCAATCAAACACTGTTTACTAAGAGATTATAATTACACGTCACAGGTTATACATTTGTGTAATTAATTACTTTATTACTCCTTCTGGGATCAGGTTTTATACGGGATGGCTAATTGAAAAGTGGCTAATTGAGGGTGAATTCTCAACGCAATTGAGAGGTTTTGAAGGTGATTTTCTTTCTCCTTTCTCAACTGAAGGTGAATTGGTTAGAACTGTTTGGGAAAGTGGTCAACTGCCGGTGATCTGGTAGATCAGCTGTGGTTCTTATATTCGGATGTACTATTTGTCGGTTGGAATATCGTGTATAAAGAGAACTACTTGCGATAGTTATTCGAGGTGTAAATACAGAGTAATATTTAGCTGAGATCTCTAGAAATGAAAATGTTTCAAATTTTCTTACTGATTTGAGATTGAATTAAGTTTTGAACAGTTAGAATTATGGTTCAACAGAGAGAATTGAGATTGAACAGAGGAATTTGAACAGTGTTGAAATTGAACAGAGTTTTTTGAACTGAGATTTAACAGATTGTACAGAGTTGAAGTTGAGCGGAGTTGAATTTGATCAGAGATAGATTTGTAATATTTTCAAAGGGAAAGAATGAGAATTTACTGATTAGCAAGAGGCAAAACTGATTTTGTGATTGGGATTGAATTTGAGTTTGGCTCAATTTCCATTAATTCCCAATTAGTGGTTATGTTTTAGTTTTGAATCTTTTTAAGTGATTTTTCCACTGTCAATTATGCTTTCAAAGAGGTTGTAATTGAACTTAAACAACTGACTGTGTCTTCATTAAGTAGTGTCTTTTCAATTTGCGGCTCTTTGCGCACTGTTGAATACAATCCTCCTGTCTGTAATTGTTGAATAAGTATTGTTGAACGAGATCTGTGTGTCTGATTTTAGTATGCTTGAGATCCTGATGCTGTGAAGTTGTGTAATTATTCAGAGTGAGTGGTTAAATGCGTCCTTATAAGTGTTTAAAAGCCTTGTAATTGTTTAAAAGCATTGTACTCGCTATTGTCAAGAATTTTCTTTAATTATCCTCCTAAGTATTCCTTTTACTCCTCAAGATCGCTAATTGAATCCTTAATGGAACTGAGCATAAAATTTCCGTCTCGGAGGTGGGGATTTTTGATTCCGTGGGTTCCTTAGAATTCTATTAATGGATTTACAAGTCTTCTTTGGTACAGACTTGGTTTACTTTTTCAATTGTTAAAAATGGTTTTACGGTGGTAATCTGTTGCTCAAGTGCTCTGGTTGAATATGAAGTAATGTACTTTTAATTGAAAAAGGCGTTCCTCGGAGTGAGAGTATAATGGATTCAAGTATTTAGGTGTAACTAGATTGACATTTGTGAATTATATTCAAGTTTTTATATACTCCGTTCATTTGGACGGTTGTTCATATAGTCGATTTGGCTGGTGAAATGATTCTAAAAGAGTGAACTGATTATAAATGAGTGAACTGATTACAAATGAAGATTGATTATAAAACTGATTGTAAAATGAGGGGTAATAATCAGTTGCCACGAGGTGTAGGAATATGTTGCCAGGAGGGTTAGTATGACGTGTGTTTGGTAAGGGCAAGATTAAAAAGGGGGGACGTGTTTAAGGCGTAGATTGACGTTAACATTGTAAAGAGATATTCCGGTCTTTATAAGTGTATATATTGGCTACATTTATATCTAATATTCACAACTAATCGTGTATTGGGTATGCCGTTTGAAATAACGAGTGTTCACATTTAACTAGTATTCGCAGATTACAAGTGTTCACAATCTGTGATACAGGGTATGCTTTATAACCGTTATAAATGTGGTTATATACGTTTATTCGCTTGTGTGTTCACTGGGTGTTCGCGTTTGTTTTCACTGGGTATTCACCGAGTATAATGTTCACTGAATAGAGATATTAATAATGGTAATATTTATTCCAATCTCAGTGTAATTCAAGTGTGTTGTATTCTGGTGAACTGTCAGAACCGGTTATTACTGTCAGAGCAGAATTCTTGTGAAAGTCAGCATTTATATTTGAACTTGTGAATTCTACATTATATGATGTCTATTCAAAGGTTTCATTTTTCAAGTTGGACTCGCCTTTATCAGAGCAGAATTCTTGTGTATGGCAGTAGTTATTCTGGACACTGGGTAATGCCCTGTGTAATGCCCTGGACGCTATTTTATTTTTATTATTCTTCCGACATTTGTAGAGATGGTTATTTTGACATTTATATGATGGTTATACTGACATGGTTATGGATGGTTATATGGATGGTTATTTATATAGGTGGTTATACTGACAGATGATCTCCCTGTCATCTGTTAATGTGATGGCTATATTTCAACCTATCTTGTTTGTTATTCGGAAATTGGTTTTGTTTTGAAATGCACTTCCTAAACGTAACTTTTTTAAAAAATGAAAGGCACGTATATGAAATGCACTTCAAACACGTGACTTTTTAATGCAGGTAGTGCATCCACATATTTTAATTCTGTATTATTATTTCTTTGTTTTAGTTTATTATTATTGTAGTTAATTATTACTATAGGTTAGTTATCATTTATTTCGTTAGTTAGTTTTGGTTTAGTAGTTATTTTTTCATTTCTGATTTGCTTTGTTAATTTATTTGTTTATTAGTTGTTTGTTTATTTGTTTTGATATTTTAGTTTATTACTTGTTTTATTTGATTACGTGCAATTTCAGTTGATTACGTGCAATGTACATGGAATGAGTAATGGAATGGAGTGACGATGGAACGGAGTGACGATGGAACGGAGTGGCGATGGAATGGGTCGTGGAATGGAGTGACGATGGAACGATGGAACGATGAAGACGATGGAAAATGGGATTATACGAAATGGAATTGGATCAATGTTTAGAATACATTTTGAGGAGAGTTGAATATTGGATAGATACAAATTTGGTACAAGTTCAAACCAATGTTGTAGAATATTAGACTTTACAAACTATTAAATTAATGACTTTTTGTTTTTAATTATTTACTATATTACCTTATTATTTGTGTATTTTATGTATTAATTGACTTTTAATTTTCGTTTTTAACTAGTCTCTAGTTATGGACGTCTGAGGAGGATATGTATTGAGGTGAAAAGTAGGAAGGGTGAAGTGAAGGTGTGGAGTGATTCTGTAAGATGAATTGAGGTTGTGATGAATTTATGATGATGAAATATATTAACGACGATGAGATTTATTAATGAGAATGAGATGATGAGTGATGGCTGTATGTTTTAATTCTGTGGGGGATATTAAAAAAGATATATTTATGAATTGCGACTGGATTGAGGTGGTATGGATGATATGAACATTAAATGTGGTAGAGATTGAATGGTACAACTAGAATGAACAAGAAGTTGATGTAATGAACAATTCATGGATTAGGTGAACTGATATTTTGGATTAGAACTAGTGTATAATTTAATGGATTAGTTATTGTACTAATCTTCAATTGAGTGATGAACTAAATTTGACCAAATGAAAGATTATACTCGAGGAGAAGATACTGGATGGTGAAATAAGTGGTTTGTGATGATGAGGTCATCGTAATTTTAATTATTTAATTTATTATATAAGGCCACTGAGTAATTATATCAGCAACATTGTGGGCTTGAAAAGCTTTTATCAAGACCTGTAAGAGAACATATGAGAAAAGATAATTGAATAATATCTCTGAACTTTCTGCTAACTAGTATAGTTAGTTTAATTGATCAGGATTAGATATTACGGTTGTAGATATTTTTACCGGTGTAGATATTACGGTGTGAATTGTAATCCTATTCACTATTGGTGTATTTTAAAAGATGAATGCAGAATGGGGATTAAATGTGAATGCAGTACATTTTGATGGGATAAATGAACACAGTTCATATCGGTGGGATAAATCTGCTGAATAAACTTCTATATTATCACAGGTATGAAGATTGATGGTTGTTACTTTTATAAGGTGTTGAATATGCGAAGGATACGAAATTTCATTTGGAAGTATTAGTTTAATAATAATTCTTTAGAATTTTAGGTTTACTGAGTTAAGTAGTTAAGTAGTGTTAACTAGGTTAAGTTAATTAGTGTTTTTGATAGAGTTAAGTAGATAAGTAGTGTTGTTGATAGAGATGAGTACAATTCAACTCATTTCAAATGTGGTAGAAATACTGGGAATTTCTATTTTGTTTGATTTTATTTAATTTTAACATTTCTTTTTCTGAGATAATACGTTGCAGTTTTTTCGGGTTTTTTGTTTCTAATTGTGGATCAATAAATTTATTTTTTGTCTCGGTGTTTTTAATGAGTGTTTTAGTCGGTTGTTTCAATATCGGAACGTGGTTATCCAGTAGATAGTTTTGTAATTCCTCTTTAATATGTTTTTTTGGATTAATATGGAACTATGTGATTTCGATGTATTGTTATCCTCTCTTTGTTCTGATCTTGTAATATGTATGTTGTATCAGTTGGTTTGGTTGTTTAGTTATCAAGTATTGTATTATCAAGTGTGGTGTTTCAATTATCATTATTTGCAGTTGGTTCGTTAATAACACAAGTGTGTGATTTTGTAAGGGTTTAGCTGTTCTAAAACTAGTATTCATTTCATCTGTGAGCTTCTTTCAATTTTGTAGGATTTTCGTTATTGTTGGGTAGATTTCATTGAATTGTTTTGCTTTGTCTAAGAACCATTTTGCAAACGTTCATTTTTGCAATTTTGCTAATTTTGGGTGGCTGAATTGTTGTTCCAGATGTGTATGTGTCGGATGTGTTTTACAAATGCTGCTGTCTGAAAGAGTGCAACTTCCGAGCTCATCTGTTGTTGTTCCTAATTTAACTTGTGTTGGTTTTCGCGGTTTTTGATTAGATACTACTTCATAAGGTGACATTCCCAATCTGGTTTGTTATTGTGTGTTATAAGCGTATGGAAAGAATTTTGCTTTTCGTGACCAATCATTGTATTTACCATCTATTAATGTTCTTATGAATTGTCCAATAATACGTTTTGTACCTTCTACATGACCATTGGTCCAAGGTGCATACGTTGTACTGTTGTACTTGATTTAAAATTAATTTCGAAGTATTTGCATAGGTGTGTTAGTTCTGTATTTTTGTAATCAGATCCATTATCCGGTCGTAGTTCTTCTGGTAACCCAAATTTCATGAACCAATGTTCAAATAATACGGTGTATGCGTAATGTGCGCTGTTTTTTGGTGCACATATAAATGTGACAAATTGTGAGAATGCGTCCACTATTTTGAAAATATATTGGTTTCCGTCAGAAGGTGGATGAATTGGTCCTTTAATATCTATCATTATCATTTCATTGAAGTAGGTTTTTGTAGATGCTAGGTGCTCAGTATTTGCTTTATTGTGGTTATTCACAAAGATTTTATTAGTTTGGCATTGATGCAATCTGCTAATAAAATTTTTATCCAGGTATGTAGATTTGGGAAATAGTATTTCTCTATCATATTTCGTTTTGTTTTTTCTAATCCTGTGTGACCAACTGTATCTGGGCAATGGTTTTCAAAGAATGCGCATATTATTAATCTGAGGGGTAAACAAATTCGGATTATTGATTTTTTCTTTATTGTTATTAGCATCGTCATGAATGAGGTGTTTTCGTCTATTACTACCGATTTGAATTTTCTGTAATAAGCAAACAGTCCTTTGTTTCATCTAATTTCAGGTGTAAGTGAGTTTGGTTTGTTATTATGAGTTTTCCACTTATTTACTTAATGTAGTACTGGGTCTAGGATTTGTGTTTCTTTAATTAGGGAGTTGGTAATTTTCGTGTTTTCATCGTAAAGATGTCGTTGATTTTAACTTTGTCAAACTGCGGTCCTATTGACTTAATATTGTTCAGCAAACGAAGGTAGTCGTCATCGTGATGTTGGATGTAAGGTTCTTTTTGGTTTCAAATTATTATAAGGTCATCCTTTTCAATTATCGGTAAATTCCAGTTTTTTATTTTCGGTTTATATATCGGTATTAGGTTTGTTTTTGTTTAATTTTTGAATTTTTCATATGATATGGGTTGGTATTGATTTTTATCGGTATTAATTTCAAAGAAGTTATTATGAATATTAGCAAGTAGGGGATAATGTGTTTGATTTGTTTTTTCAACGTTATTGTTGTAGCATAAACTATATTGGCATTCGATATTATTACCAAAAGGTGTTTTTGCGAATAAGAATTTTATATTTTCGGGGATATCAACTGTTGATCTTCGTTGATGGTTCTACTAAGTAGGTCAGGTAGTGCTAAGTTTTTTCCTTCTGTCCATATAATATGGAGGTTTGGGAATTTCATTAGGATAAGCTGAAATCTATACACTCTATGGATAGGTTTATTTTTCTGGATTAATAGATATTTTATAGATTTATGATTCGAAAATAATATTATTGGATGTTTCGATCCCGTTAACAGGAATTCATATTCACTCAAGGCAATAATTATTGCACTACATTCTCTGATGAGAGTTGATAATCTTATTTCAATAGGTGCAACTAATCTCGAAATAGCTGATATCAAGTTCATTTTGTTTTCTGTAGGGTTTTGTTGTAATAATGCTGCTCCTAATCCGGTATATGAGGCATCGGTTAAGATATAAAATGGTTTGCTAGTATCAGGCATTGAAATTTCAAGTTGTTTGGTTATTATTTGTTTCTTTTTTTAAATACTGTTTGCTGTTCCTTTGTCCACTTAAATTCTGTTTCTTTATGCAATAATTTATAAAGAAGTTGAAGTATTCGTTGCATTCCATAGACATATTTGACTAAGAATTTTATGGTTCCAAGATATCTCTGAAGTGATTTCATACTGTTTGAGGTTTCCAGTTTTTGGAATCCTTCTATTCGTGAAGTTAGTGGTTTAGTTTTCTTGTTTTCTTTTATATATCCTAGAAATTTAACTTTTTTCAACATGAAGTAGGTTTATTCGGTGCTGCTTTAAGGTTTTCATTTTGGAGAATTTTGTGATATTCCTCCAGCGTTTCATACATTTGTTCATATGTTGTTGTTTGAATGAAAATATCATCTACTTAGGTGATTACTGTTCCTTGCCCTATCAATGAATACAATAATTGTGTTAGTATTGGAGCGAATGCCGCTGGTCCATTGGATATACAATAAAATAGTCGTCTGAAAGAGTATTGTTCGTTTCCAATAGTGAAGTGTGTATACCTCATTGATTCGTTATCTAAAGATATCTGATTATATGCGCTATTCAAATCTGCAGTGGTGAAGATTGTGACGTTTATTCTGGTTAATGCTACGTCTACTGATTTTATAGGCCAGTTACTTTTAGACTCATCTATCATACAGTTCAGGTATCGTGCGTCTAAGATAATTTTTAGTGATTCCTTCTTCCGTAAAATAATCACTAGGTTTGTAAATGTATTGCCAGTTGAAAGCTCTTCTTTATTGACTGGTGATATTATGTCGTATTTTTTAGAAAGTCCAGTAGTTTCTGTACTCTATCTCTCAAGTGAATAGGTACTTTGCTAACTCTTTGTTTCTTGAAGATAACGTCTTTTTTCATAGGTAGGTAAAGTTTCACCTTTGTTTATCCAACGTCGAATTTTGTAGTAGCATATACATTTCTGTATTTCAGGATTATTTCTGCTACTTTATCAAATTGTTCTTGAGTTAAGTGTGAATGTTGGAAATCAAACATTTGTATGTATTCTTTGTCTTTATCGCTGTATTTGGTTATGTTGAATTTATATTTGAAGTTTGGTTTTCTCTCGAATTTTGCAACATGGTTTATAGTTTCGTCATTAATGGATTTGGAGAATTTCTTCAATATCGTTTTCATTTTCGTAGGTGAGGTGATATAATGCTGAGAACAGATCTAATGAATTAGTTTGATATATCTCCATATGGAACACTTTGAATGTTGTATTTGGGTATATGAATCCTTTCAGTTCATTTTTCAGAATCATTTTGTGGTTATCTTTATTTATTAGGTAAATTTCTGCGGAGTTTTCTTTTTCTTTTGTTAGATCTTTTATATCTGTAAATGAGAGGTTGTGATATTTATTGATTGGTTCAAAATAATGTAGTGATCCATACAGGATTTTTCCATTGGATTTTTTCAACCTTTTGAATATAGGAATTGGAAATGTTAAGCATTTGTGTTCGTGTGATTTGCAATATTGGGTTGCCTTGTTGTATACCGGGTATACTCTCGAGTAGTAAGGGTACTCTTTGGTTGTATTTTGGAAAAATATTACATCATTGTCAATGTTTGTCGAGTTATTGATTGTTAATTTGTTTGTGTTGACATTAATAGTTTCGATTTACTCTTCAAAGAATGGTGTTCCGTGTATATTGTGATTGCACTGTGTTATATAGAAGAAGAAGTTGAAAGTTTTTGCGGATTGTGTCTATTATTAGATTTTCTTTCTGGTGTCAAGCTTAAGTTTATTGTTTTCAAGGTTTGAATTTTTGTGTTATTCGCTGCTGTTAGCGTTCTAATCGATTTACTTAATTGTAGGTGTGGGTTATTATATTTTAATTCATTCCAAGTTTCTTCATTTAGGAGATTTAGTGTTGCTCCTGAATCCAGTAGGAGATCAATTTCTAGTATCGGTTTTTGTTTAGTGAAATCAATTTACAAGCTTGTACATTGGTACAGTGGTAGTGTCCAAGTAGGGTTTGATTCGATGGTGTTTACCGAATTACAAGTGTCTTCCTGTGCATTGTAAAATTTATCTAGGATTTATTGATCCTCATCCGATGAAGCTGTTGAATATTGGTATTCATCAATACCTGGTGGATTTGTTTCATTATTGCGTTGTTGTTCTTCTATGTTATTTATGCCATCTCTACTTTGTCAATGGTATGGTTTCTGTTGATTGCGGTTATCTGTATTATTATTTCGTCCGTAGATTTGATTTCTGTTACTTGAATGTCTATTTCTATCGTTACTAAGGTATCTGCACCCGTTATTGTTATTACTATAATTATATGAACTTCTATTTCTATTGTAAGGTGATCGGGATTGATATGGTGACCGTGGATATTGATAAGGTGAACGCGAATTATTTCTTGAATTGTTACGATTATTGTAATTTGAACGGTTATAGTTGTCATTACAATGATAACTATTGCCGAGATTTCGGTTATTTGAATGGTTACGGTTATCATTATTATTATTATTATTATTTCTATTATAGCTTTGCGATCTGTTGCGGTTGTTATTGTCATATCTGTTCCAAGATCTATTGTTGCTATAAGATCGATTATTACTATAAGATCTATTGTTACTATATGACCTGCTCGAGTATCTGCTATTATTGTTGTATGACTTGTTACTTTGGTTACTTGGGTTTCTGCTACTTCCATTAGGTGTTCTGGTTCTATGGTTATTATAAACTGGTGAAGTTTGTGGTAGTTGTCTACCATTCACGTTGTTAGAATTCATTTGTCTATTTGGTAGGTTTTGGTTATTTCGCATATATCCGTAGATTGATCTTTCTCCTGGTTTATGTTGTTGTTCTTTTTGTGGTCTCTTTAAACATCTGGCTTTTGTATGTCCGTGTGAACTACAGTAACTACAAAATATTGCAAATTTTGGTCTTCCTTTACAATTTTTTCTGTCGTATTTGTTATTAATTCCGTTTAGAACATTACAGACTGCATTTTCAAATTGATCAAGGTTTTTGTGATATAGGTTATCCGTTTTATCACATATCTCAGATATTTGGTTTATATCTATTTTTTGAATACTGGTGCTCTGGTTTACCTCATACAATCGTTTTTGATTGTTTGTTATTGTTCTTGTTAAGTCCATCTGGTCTATTTTTTCAACCAAAGTTTCAAATGGCATTTCAGGTTCTCGTGGTGTTTGTTTATGATTGGCGTGTTTTTTCAAGTTGATGTTATTAATTCGTTATCTAGGCATCGGATAAAGGTTTGGTTCATTACGCTATTTTTATAATCTTCGGTGTATAGTGTATATGCAGTTTTTACTAGTGTTTCGATTCTCAATGCGAGTGATCTCAAAAATTCGTTAGTATGTTTTTGGATTTGTTTTAACACTGTTTTTGCCCGTTGTTTCGAAATTTCCGAATCAAACATATCTGACACTTCTTTGCAGAAGAGTTCCCAATCTAATTTAGTTTCGCTTGGTAGTGTGGAATACCATTTTTGAGCTGGTCCTTGTAAGGTGTGTATAATTAATGCTGCTCGTTTTATTTTCCATTGGTGGTGACCTGGCCGGTTTACTGGTTCTATTCGGTCGCTAAATATCAACGCTGCAATAATGCTGGTTAAATATTCTTCAACTGTATATCCTGGAACTGTGCCGTCAAATGGTTTTATTGTCGTAGGTACTGATCCATTTGAACTTAAAATTTCTGGTTGTAGTTCTTCGTTTATGCTCATTGAGGTTGACTGTTTGTAAAAAGGTAATGGTGGTTCCGTTACGGAATTGTTTTGGGTATCGTTGTTTTGTGTTTCAGAACGTTGGGGTCTGAATTCGGGTACTTGAGTACTTCTCATGTGGGGGTCGTTGAATCCAGTTCTTTGGTTTTGTTGTGTATTAAATTCTATGATTGTTTGCTGTATTTGTTCAAAAGCTTCGATTAATTGTGTTTCGTGTTTTGTTTGAAGATTTTCACTCATTCGCTTAAATCTGTTCTCCATATTTTCTAATAATTTGTTAACATTCTCTACAGTGGAATTGATTTTTTGACTTTCGTGAAATTTTGGTGTTTCAGTATTAATCGTGTATTCGTTGTTATTGTCAAATCCGAAATGGATAGGTTGTCGTTGAGCTTGTTGCTTTCTTGGTCTTTCTGTTTTCATTGGTACTTGTGAGTATAAATCTTTTTCACTTTCGTCATCTCTATCTTTTAGTGGGTAATGCATTCTATTATTTTATGGTTAAATAGGTTTCCACTCAGATACTTGTCTGGTACAAGTGTCGATTCTTGTTTTTCTAACGGTACAGTTTTGTTATCCTTTGGTGTTGAAGTTGATGTTGTGTCTCTTGGTGTAGTCATTGAAAGTGATCCTGATTGTTCTCTGTCGTAAATATTAACTTTTTTGATGTTGTGCTTGTATGTAATTTATACTTGTGGAACTGATTTGTAATATGCTTTTGTGATAAGGTGATGTGTATTTGTAATTCCAGAGTTGTTGTAATTTTTTCTTTTCTAGAAATGGTACTTCTTTTTCGCAGATTCACCCAATTAGTATTCGTGCGTTGTTGATATATTCAATGATATCTAACCAATAGAGGTAACATACTTCTGATACTAATTTCAGGATATCTGTTGATGTTTCGTTGTCTATCGCGTTTCTGAGTTCTGCTATTCCGTTTAACCAATTTTCAAAGCTTTTAATACTTTGTCGTAATGTTTCGTTTATTGATTGGTTTGCTGTTTCTTTAACTTCCTTTATGTAAGGTGTGCTATCTTTCATCAATTTGTAGGTTGTTTGTGTGATGGCTGAAACGTTATTTCGGTCTTGTTTCATTTCATGACCATGTATAAAAGTCGTACTACTTGTTATTGGGTGTAATCTGCGTGGTTATTGTAATGTGTAATTGTTCTAATATTATCGTCTGTAAATTCAAATATATAATTTTTGTTTAATTGATCGGTTGTTAAAAATATTACTGGTATGTAGTGTGACAAGTGGTGTTTCTTTAAGGTATGTTGGGTTACTAGTTTAGTATCTAGGAACAGGTTAATTTTTAAATTTTTTATTATTTTTTGATTTATTTGTTTGTTTTCTGGTGTACACTCAGGTGATATATTAAAAAGTGTTAACGATATATCGTTATCCATGGTTAATAGCAGTTGATATCTAGACTATAGTACAGGTGAGAGTACTCTATAGGTAAGTATTTATTAAAAAATGATGAAATAAAAGGTTATTGGTTAATATCTTTATGCTACCAACACTGGTCGCACCAGATAAGACGTGTTCTAGAGCTTACCTTTTAATAGGAAACTATCCGAACTGTCTTATGCTTGTCTCTAGAATAGTAATAATCTTGAGGCTTACCTGACTAATTAAAGTTCTATGACTCTAGTCTATTATTCTTCGATAGGAGTACTAGTGGATAGACCACGGGCCCCAATGCTGCTATCTAGACTTAGTCTCAAATATATTTCACGAGCGGAGTAGAGAGAGATTCATATACTTTATTGTTGTATCAGGTCTGACTCTGAAGGAACCAACTAAAGAGTGAAAGGGAAAGATCCAACACATTTCTAAAAGAGAAAAGAATAAATATAATTTCAGCCAATCAGAAAAGAGTATTTTAGTTTCAGCAGAATATTTATTTTCTTTTCAATAAAGAGTTTTTTCCAAGTTTATTTCTGGATGTCAATCAAGATTGACTCCAGCATTAAACCTCTAACAACTTTTGCACTACTACTCTAATTATCTATTGGTCTATAATTAATATCGTTTAGAAGTATTTAGGTTCTTTCTTCTCTTATATATCATTCAGTTACCTTTTTTAGTAATGAACATTGTAAAAACTTTAGTAAAAATCATATCTTTTACTCTTATACCATAGGGTTCTAGAAATATATCTTAATTATTCATTTTTAATTTGTTTGAAGACGCATCAACTTGTTTTAATTTGATGCATCAACGCATCAAATTTAATTAAATATTTATTTCGTTGCTTTCCCATTTCTACTAGAATTCTAATTATCTCATTGACAACTTCAAATATATGGTTATTATATTCAGATACTGTTAAGTGTAATGAGAATTTACATCTCCTACTGCCTGTAGTGTTTGTTTTTGATTAGATATACCTTCATTTACTGAAGTTGATTGTGCGTCAAGTTAATCTGGTTTTGTAAATCTAATGTTTTTGTTATTGGATCAAATTTTTTTTCTATGTTCCCATGAACTTCTTGGTGTTGTTTTATTTAATCTTTTAATGTATTTCTTTAGTTTTTTTATAGGTTGTTTAATTCTATTAGTGTTTATAGTTTAGTTATAGTCATTGCTTCTGTTTATTTTAATTAAACCAAATATAAAGTGATTGATAATGATGGTTAGTGTATTTTTGTCTGCTTTCTTCTTTCACATTGCAAAAGATTTAGTCAAACAAAACAAAGTTAGCTTTTCACCATCTCTTTGAAATGAATTTTTTTCGAATTAAAATTACAACATTCACATAGAAATAAAAGAAGTCCGCAGATTTGTTGTTTTCTACACATCGTACGAATAGCGCAATGGAAATCAGAGTATAGTACCATCTGCGATGCAGTTCCATCGATCTGTGAAACAGTTTCCCTGATTTGTGAAATAGGTTCTCTATAAGTCAACAACCAGGTTTTTCCATTTTTTTTGTTGATCTGTGAACTATACTAAACACTTGTTCGATTGAGATATCAAAATTTTTTGTAAATCAATCAAAATCACTCTTAGAGCTATATATATTTTTTTGCCATATGAAGATCTCCATTATCTAATAATCTTGGTTTATATTGATCTAAAATTCAAATGTTTGCTGATTATTTCTTTTTGCCAATCTTAAGGTTATCTCCGATCTCTGACATTTCTTCCTCTCTCCCTCAGCCTTTTAATTCTCGTTTTTTAATTTCCTCGCGTTAATGAACTGCGCTCAAGTACCCTCCTGTTGATTTACATTGCTTACGAAAATACTCCCCTCTCATTGGGTGAGTACAATAAGAATTCGGGCTTGTTTCTAATTCCTCAAGAGATTGATTCAGCTCAACACAAGCGTCTAGGAAAAGTTATCTTCACATTGCGTCCCACACAATCGGGTCGCTGATTATCAAACAGTTCAACTAATTGCTGCGTTCAACTAAGGAGCTCGCGACAACAGCATATTATCTGATCCTCGTATGATGACAACAGAAAGTGACTGAACTGCTCTGTCGAAGGCAATGGATTGTCCCACTGACTGATAATTTCTGCTATCAGCTAACAACGACATGCGCAATAAGGCCTTCTTCAGAGTCCTCGACAGACCGCCCAAAACTTCAATTGCCAGCGGGACGAACATAATTCCTTGTTGAGCACAACTATTTTCATACTGAGCATATTTTCGATCTTCGGCAGCTTCAATTGCATAGCCTGACTTCTCTGCCGCATGAGAAATAATGTTCGGTTGCAGAGAGGAAGTCACTGTTATGTCTAGAGCAGCAGATTGGCCAGATTTCCAACAAGGAAGATAGACGTCTCCTGGGCGTGAGTTGTTTTCCGCAATGAGATTGCGTTTTTCAATTATTGGAGACAAATTAGCTGCTGAACAGGCAGAAGCTATGCGATCGCGAATTCTATCGTGCCTTGAAATCGCATCTCCTCTTCCATGGCAGGCAACTGCATGGTCACCAAACGTGTCCAATGTACCTGACTTACAATAAGGACATTTTCTTTCTTGATCATAAACCGCGATCCCGAGCCTGTACTTGACACTGACTTGAAATTCCTTAGCCGAAAGGTGTAGACCTAGAGCGGGAATTGGAGGAGCAGCAAGCCATGCTCCTGAATGAGGCAGGCATAGTGATTGGAGTCTTGCTTTTTCCCTAGTTGACAATTGATTTTTTATTAGGTCAGCAAGTTTTTCTTTATCAAGTGCTTCTTGGATCTTCTTTTGCGTGTGCGAAAGTAGATTGAACTGTTCCAGACTCTGTTGTAACTCTTTAAAAGTGTCAATTTCTGAGGGACGCCTACTTGTTATTTTGTTCACCAGCTCGTCTGAGGCTAAAATTGAGCCCACAAATGCACTTTTGTATTGCTCTTGTGACTGTCTGACGCCTAGTCCCGACAAACTGATAGGTAAGGAAGACTGCTGCCATGCATCATCATCAATAATTGAGCCAATAATTTGATCCAACACTTCTCTTTGGCCGTCATCGAAACTTTTCAATACTTCGAGCATCTCGTTTGAAGGAGTGTTGGTTCGTAATGTGTATACTAGTTTCGGAGTTCCCAAACAGTAGCGAAGGATACCCAATGCACATTGAGGATCGTTGAGGTGATGTAAATTATCCAGCATAGATAAAATTTTTTGAACTCTCCTCTTCAAACAAGAAGCGACAAACTCTTTTGAACCAACTGCAGCGCCCAGAATTTCAAAGCCGTTTCCCAAATTCCTTTTTACTGCCTGATCAATGGAGGGTAAATCTTTAATTGACCACAGCTCACATTTGTCTTTTCTCAAGATTAGGCCTCTCTTGGGGCCTTCATTGGCTAGGATTTCAAGCGTTTGTTTGATCTGATCTTCAGAACCAGCAATAAATCCATCATCTAAGTACCAAGTGTGCTGTACCAAATCCGGAACTGAAGTCTTGATCTTCTGTATGATCGGCCATAACGTCAAGGAGAACAATAACGGTCCCAGCGGATCACCCTGCTGAACACCCGATTCACTTTGAATGATTGCATTGTTATAAAAGAGTGGTGTGTGCTGGGAGTAGCAAAAATTGGTGAAGGCGGCAATTCCTGGAATAAATTCATAAGTTGCTTTTAATAAGTGTGATCGCTTGACTGAGTTAAAAGCGTTTTGGAAATCAATTTGAAGCACGCCTCCGTCCTTCTGAGCACTTACTATGTTATCGTATGTATTTTTGGACGAATGAATGATTGCCTCAGCGCCTCCGCTAATGCCGACTCCCAATTGCAAACTGTCAAATAGCTCAATTGCTTCTGATTTAGCTTCACTTGCCAAGCATTTTGCTATGAGGCGTCGCAACACTTCGCCAACTGCTATTGGACGCACCCCACCTTTCTTTTTGGATAAAGCCGTGAGTGAAGCGCAGCAGAGTGCTTTGGAAATAAAAACAGGAAAGAGACCCCTACTACCAAACTTTACAAACTTTGTTATCGCTTTCAGTGCAAACTCGGACCGATCAGGTGCAGAGCAGTCTACTGCGTGCTGAAGATGTTCTGGAAACATCTTAGAGGGACCGGCTGCAGTGTGTTTGCTGAATGTCTTAAGTTGTTCATAAACTGCGTTTTCACTAAACTGGAACGCATTGGATGCAATATCGTCAGGTAAACTGACATCAGGTATCGGTTCTTTCGGGTGTAACTTTTCCAGTGCTTTGAATGTAGCTTTGTTATCGGGTGCAAGACCTTCAGAAGCTAAAACTTTAGCAGCTCGGCCAAATTGGCCTTGTAGGCACAACGTCTTCGCTCTGACCGATATTTCTTCAATGCTGTTAGTTCTCTGTCTTTTTGATTGTTTCAAGGAGACAGCTTCTGACCAAAGCTTCCCATATTCACCGGCGTTCCAACGATCAAAACGTTCAGCGAGACGTTGGTCTTGATTGCGCTTTTGCTTTTTGCCTCCGTGGTTACAAGCACGTAGAACGCATTTTGAAACCGCAAAAAGTTTTTGCCAATTTGTCTCATTGTCTGGAGCCTCAACACATTCAAGAGGAATACCTGATAGCAGTTGAGACCATCTTGCTCTGAATTTGATAGGAACAAAGCGACAGGTTGGCACGTACGAACTCAATATTCTCAACACCTCTGGCAATTTGTTACTTTCTGACTTTATTGAGAGATCAACACGTTCAAAGAATGAGTTATTCAACTGACTGGAATCAGTTGAATCACAGGAGATCAGAAGATTGTCTATTTTATTTGAGAGGTCTGTGTTAATTTTCCGACGGCTGCACAACTGCTCTTTGTATTTTGAGTACGCCCAAATTGATTTTGAATTGAACCAAGCGTCGTGCTCTGACCCCCAACCAAAATATCTTACTTTGGTGTACTGATCGCAGTTTTCTAGTACTTGAACTCTGTAGAGTTTATCTGCGGTATCTGGCAGAAAAAGAATTGTGCCTGCAGCTACGTGAAAAAACTCTTTAACACAAACATTTTGCAACTCCTGGGATCCTATAGTCAAAAATTAATATTTAAGAAATCATTCAAGAGAAATTGGCCATTTTTTTTATCACTTTAACGTTATCAAATCTTAATATATAAACTTTTATTGAATGCAATTCATATCATTAAGAGAAAAAATCTTGGCTAATTTTTAATACCTGATGACCGTCAATAGGAAATGATTTTTTTTATTTTTTTAAAGAGAAACCATAATTTTTTTAGTTTTCTAATCACCACTCTATCCCTAATCTTAATAATTCACTCTTACACCACTGTGTAAATCATCCATCGGTTACTTGCCTCAACACTAAAAGAACATGCTTTTTTAATGAATTGAAAATTTTTAAAATGTGTTAAGCTTTTAAAAATATTGTAGTAATAAGAATTTTAGAGAAAAATTCCATTTGAGTGCACCTCCAAACAAAATGGCATTACTTAGTTTAGATGCAACATGTATTGGTTGCAAAATTGATTTGCGTTTTATTAAATGAAGATATGCTAAGTGAATCATTTTGTTTTGGTTTTAACGTTATGGAGAAATATCGCTGAAACTGAGATTTCATATTTATAGCACTTATCTCTCCCTTTAAATGTAAAAATTGGGGTTTCATTAAAATATACATCTCTCCATCCCCTGTGCCTGTAAGACCATCTACACATTACTTCTGATGGAAAACATTGGTCGCGCACAAGTACCGGGATAGCTTTTCCATTATAAAGTTCATTGTTCTCACCTTCCCGTCAATTTTTTCAGTCAACCAATTTTACGCCTATAAAATTTCGCTTTATGTGTTCCATATATTTTTGAGCTAGCGTCTCAATTTTTCTAATGTGAAAGTTTAGACAAATAACGATGCATTATATGCAATCGCATATTACGAATTCTTCTTGATTTTTTTAGATTATAACTTAGTTACAACAATTCTCAGTTTTTTGTGTCTTCGAAAATATTAGTTCCAAGTAAAATATACTAGCCTGACCGAGAAAAAAGTGTTACTGAGATAAATATATCACTCACTCCGTTTAATCATAATTTTCTGCAAATTCCGATCATAAAATCAATTTTTTTCAAGCTTTCATGGATACAGAAATGATAATATGTTCATCTGATCTTTGGGAATTATGGCTCTAGTTGTTTGTTTCCAGGTTTATTTAAAACATTTTGTTGTTTCGAACCATTTTACAGTTCTCGTTGAAAGTTACTACCTAGCCAAGATAACAAAACTCACAAAAAAATACTCACCGAATTTTGAGAGAGATAAAAAAGTACGGAAATGTTTCGTTGCTCTTTCATTTCACTTTATTTCAAACAAGTTGTCCCGGTTTTCGATCGTTTTGATTATAATTCAATATCGCACTAAAATTTATCCGTTTTTATAGTAATTTAGCAACTTAGGCCATTAATTTAAAATAAATTCATTGAAAAACTAATTAAGAATCTTATCATTTTGTTTGAAATCCAAATCGGACATTTATTGCTTCAAATCAAAATCTTATTCTCAAAATGATTTTCCATTAAATTTTATTGTGTTCGGTTGTTTAATTACTACAACATTTACTACATCAGAATTAGTCCTGAAAAAATGATATTCGATAGAGGGAATAATAAAAAAGTGTTTTTTTTTCATTATTGAGTATAACAATGTTCAGCTTCATTTTGAATGCGAAGAGTAAAAAATATGAGTGATAAAAGCAACAATAAACAAAATTGCTTCAGTTTTTATACAAAAAACGACATATTCTAAAAACTCTTTCGCTGCGGCTCATATAAAATTATGTTGAACAAATATGATCTCTAGAGGGCACCTCAATTTGTGAAGGTCTCTTAATGGGTAAATTTAGCAGACCGAATTCTTTGGGCACCTCAATTTGTGAAGGTCTCTTAATGGGTAAATTTAGCAGACCGAATTCTTTGATTTGCAACAATTTGCTCTCTTAACATAACAAAAGAGTGTTCAGTTTTCTATTTTGCATTAAATTAGATAGCTGAACGTCCCATTTTACTAAACCTATTACAGAGAAGAACAGGATGAGCAAAAGTACTCGGATTCAGAGCAAAATTCAGAGCCCGTTTTTCTCGTACACTTTGTAAACCAAATTTAACAAAAATGAAATGTGACGGCATCAACATTATATAATTTTTAGTACTTAAAAGTGAGGTACGCACCTTCATCGGGTAATTATCTCTTTATATAAAAAAAAACTTTGATCTGATGAAACGGTGTGTACAATTGAGCGTCAGCTCTACAACAACGATCGGAAATTTGAAATGAGCATAACGTTCCTGCATTTTTCGCTTGGTATGAATTTTTCTCCTATTCGGAGTCTCTAAAAAATTGTTCATGAACCGCTTCAAGACCTCTTTTGTGCTTGCCAATTTCTTTAGCTGAATTAAATCATTCCTAAAAGTTACATCGCGCTAATGAGCTATGGGAACTCATGAACCATTACCACGCGGTTGTTATTGACTTTTACGGAGGTTGAGACACATTTCCAACTTCTTTCGTTATGACGTTGATCAGATAACAACTGTATTGCGTCATTTCGTTTTCTCTGCAATCTTTATAATGCAACAGCTTTTCGGCTCGACTACTTTATTAGGTTTTGAAATACCTTACCTTATACAATATTGGTTTCCTTCTAACTTTTATCCAAGTTTCGTTTGAAACTTAAGTCATTCGGATCAATCCAAATACCAATAATCCAAAGTCCAAATTGATTTAGAAATGAACTCAAATTAGTCAAGCATAGAGCTATCCGCAATGCGACAAAAGTTTTGCCTATTATAGATTCTTGGGCCTCCGTTTCCTAATCCTAGCTTAGCGATTCGATCTCCAATAGCTCACCTCCTCACAATCAACTGGGAGTGAAACAAGGACAATCCTTGTGTTCTGAATTTGTTTTCACTGACCTTCTGGCTTCCTATTACTGAAATAGACAACAAAATACATAACAACTCATAAAACTGCCAGTGTCTTGATGGAATTTTTTTTGCATCTACCAATGCTGAACTCATTTCAAATTCAAACAATGTCAGGAAGAAATTGCGGTTGGAACTCATGAAAATAAAATGCAACCTATAAACAATTGAACTTATAAATAGTATTGACAGTATGATCAAGAAAAGGAACATAAAAAATATTGAATAGTTAAGTGCAGCTATAGAGTCTAGTGATTTTTTTCTCTTGTGTACTGAAATGTCTTTAAAGACGAGAAAAAAACTTCCATAAATGAAACAGTTGACAAGGATCAACAAAATGCTCTTGATATTCTGCGTTATCCAATTGTTGCCCCCACAAAACGGTCTGCGGCATTCAATATAATTATCGCTCAGGTTAAAAATCCTGCCATTATTGGAATCAATTAGCCCAGCAACATTGAGTGCAATTTGATGGTATTGATTTTCAGGTAGTTCTTGGGACCAAGCATGACTTCCATTAGACGAAAACGGTGTTGGAACAAAATTATCAGCTGATCAATTTCAAGCTGGATATATAGGGGTTCTTTTTAAATAGTATCAATTGGTTAAAAAAAAACAACAGGCGATATGCAAGAACAGACCTCTCGTTTTTTAGGACAAATGATCGATTAGTTAAAACTGCAATCATGTAGCACTCTATCACAGCTTATGACACATTGTTAAGAAGAAATAATTCCAAAACGAGAAGAATTATCTCCTCACCCTAAATACATGCTTCTCCATCCGCAGCTCGGTTTTATCTGTGGAGTTTTCTTTGGTCAGATCTGGGACACCACATATATGATTGCTCGACATAACCTTAAGCAAGAGAAATTTGTTCCAATTTTTTTGCCAGCCTGTTTGTCACCCCTCACTGAGCTGAAGATTTAGTTCCCAACAGGAAATCCAAAGTGGGCGACACATTCGTGTTTATATAGAAAGTGCAGCATTGGATGTTAACATCAATCCCCTTGAAAACATGTCAGATTGAAAAAAAATGTGGTTTCGCCACATCAGCTGCTCGTACAAGTAGTAGAAAAATTACACTCCAAAGTTTATTAAAACTGACTTTAGCATCAATTACTTGGACTTCGAGCCATAGTGGGACTTTATGAGACCGTTCTTATATTCCCCAAACGAATCACTTTTCAGGTTGATAACAGAAGCTTGCATCCTTCTGTTTTATCTCAACTTTTCACAAGGCTGTCTAAAATAATCTCTACTAAACTAATAAGCGATTTGGCAATCGTGCTGATAACAAGCGATGAGAGTTTATAGGTACACTTGAAAAGCCAGTACGTTAATGAAACTCCATGTCACACGATGAGAACGAAGAGAATCTTCTTTCATTTATAGAGATGTGTCTCTCAATGAGCGCAGGCACTCAATACTAGTGAGTTTTTGATATGTCTCGCCCACTGGGTGGGAGCCCTATTTGTCACTTTGCATGGGTCGTAACTAACTAACTAACTAATGGGAAACTAATAGGGGAGCGAGAGCAAGAAAAGTCGCTGGAAGATTTTTTCATAGAAGGCAGCAATAGTGATTCCATTGATGATTCGATCTGAACTGATAATAACAAAAAAATGAGTTTTGAACCAAAATTTCATTAGTTTACTTTTTGATTTTGAAAGAAGATCTAGATCTTGTTTTACAATCAAAAATCAAAATCAAAACTCTAAATTTTTTATAGTTGTTTTTAAGTAAGCTTTCTTAAAAGCAATTATAAAAAATTTACAGAGAGATATTTGAATGGAACTGAAATATTAGCGGCAAAAATACTGTGACATAAAAATTTTTGTTGAATTCTGGAATGGATATTGGCGTTATAGACGTGAAATTGGCGTTATAGTTTCAGTTGTACAATTCTTAATCTCTACTTTGGACAGTAGAAATTATTTGTGGAAATTATTGGAGGGTTGGAAAAATGTGACGCAAAATGTGTATTTCAAGTTGATGCCGACGGTGTTCTCTCTTCCGCGCACACCCACAATAATTAAAGGTTTGAAGAGCTGAAATATTTAGTCCGGGAATGACATATCTATTCATATAGCAGCTGGAACAAACTTTTACATCCGGTTCGGCATCAAGGAACTGTTTGTTTCTATTTAGTGACAATGCGCAAAAGAAAAATTTTGTCGCTACAACAAGATCACAAGCTATTCAGTCTGCCTCCGTTGTAGAAAGCCCAAAAAGCCCTCTCGAGACTTCCATAACTCCAAAATTTACGGTTTTCCAATTACCCCTGATCATTCCAAATAACATCCGCATTTTAATTGCTAATAATAATTAACGTAAAAGGGAACTATATTTAATTTTTTATAATTTTTGGATATAGCCTTATAGCATTATAATTTATATTTATCGAAAAAAGAATCAGCTTCATTGGTGGGTGTTGAATTAAAGCAGAAAGAAACAACCAAATTAGTTGAAGCTTTCATAAACCTCATGCGATCCCGGATCCATAGATGAAAGTTTCCCTGGCTGAAGTCTGTGTTAAGATAAGAAAAATGCTTTTGCTCTGAATGAATCTGCTCAAAATTCAAAACAAACGAAAATTTAAAGGCGAGCTCAAGTCTGACAATTAACGAGCCAAAGTCTGGTCAAGGCTAAATTCTCTCTGGATGAGTCTGATTAGGGCTATTTTGGTCTGGATAAGTCTCAACATTAGCGCAAAACTCAACCTGTGTTATTTGGTAGTGATTTCATGTTGATAACTACGGGTTGGGGGATAATTGGAATCATCCCGTGTTGACCACCATAAATAAATCTTGGCAGCCATATCCAAGCCATATATGGTGAACAAGAAAACTTGGCAACCATGGTATGATCATGCAACCAAAATTTTGTATGGCGTGTATGGAACCACTTTCACTTCATCTTTCGGCCACTTTCACTTCATCGTTTGAAATACATTGCTTTTCATTTTCAATGAGATGTTCTTTGGCTACGCTATGGCGTTTGGTGGGATGACAAACCAAAGGTGGGGCCATGTTCTTTCGGAGACTGAAAATATTTCTCCATGCTCAGTTACTATCATTGGCATTTCACTTCCAGAAACCTCTTTAAAAATCAGCAATTTCCTTTGAAAATTTCGCTACTGATGGACGTTTGTAATGCTGCCATTGTTATTGATCGTGCTATTTTAAAAAATCCAGAGATATGATTCATACTGTTTGTGTAAATCAATGGTCATAAGAAACTTCCACCCTGAAAATCTTCGACTTGTCGCACAAGAGAGCATGTTGATTCGGTTCTAGATTAGTTATGATCGAACCAATTCTAAATTGTGCTCTAACTTGCAACCTTTTACAGACTTTTGGCAGTTTTCCAACTGTTTCTTAAGTTGGACTGCTCTGTTGCAAAGCTGTTTATTCTTGCTCCGGTTCTGCTTCTATATGTACAGGAGAATTAAAAAAAATGAAAATTTTCGAATTCTGAAAAAAACAGACTTATGAAAAGACTAGTGGTGGACCCATGAAAAGACCTTAGCTAGACTTTCTTTGTTATGAAAAGGCTTTAGCTTGACCCATGAAAAGATATTAGCTCGACTTTAACTAGGAAGCTCGACCGTGTAATTAAAGTCAATGTTGCCCCCCACCATACTTTTAAAGTCTTTTCATAAGTCGAGGCCTAGGCCTGGGTTATAACACTTCGCCTCATTTCAATTCATGGTTATCTCTTAGGTGCTGTACCTGGTATCACAGCAAACATATACAGATAGTCTGGCTGGGTTATCAAGTACGGTAGTAGTTAATTTCCCTAAAGCTGCAACCCCATCTCTTAAAAAATTCGAAACAAAGATTTTTGTTGACAATTTTAGCACATTCATACCAATTGTTTCCATAATAGTGTCTATTTTATGAAGCACCCAATTATCTAAGTTTGCTATTAATTTAATCGCTTCATTCAAAAGCATTTGCATATGATTGTTTGTTCATTTGAAACCAGAAACAGAAGGTCTCTCAATATCAGCTGAGCAGAACCATTCATAAGTTAAAGGATCTGGCACCATACTGGAAGGTGTTCGCGATGAATCCATCGGATCATAGCTCGCCGAAGCGTCCAAAACTAGCATCTCCGTAACATCGTGTGATTCTGTAACTTCGCCACCGATCTCACAAACCGGGTCAGGAATTATATAATTGTAGTAACCACAAGCTTCGCTGGTTAGTTCTGGATGAAGAACAAATGTTACATTCAAACACATCATGTATTTATCGTTAGGGAATCTGAAAGTATTTCTGTTCAATTTTGGCCTCGTTTTGTATCCCCATGACCTCCTTTCGATGGCACTCTCGGCCCGACCGGTCCAGTGATAAGTGACATTTTTGGTGCCTCGACATTGCAAGCTGACAGATGCTCGGAACCTGGACTTCTCCGCAATTGAGCGATCGGTCGGAAACTCCCAACTTGGTCCACAGTTTTGCATGTTGATCGAAGGGGCGAAACAGTTCTGTGAGATAATGATACCTATGAAAGGAAAAAAAATTGTTTCAGCACAAAGATTGAGCTTAACTTTTTTCAGCTATCGCAATTTTTTTGAATTGAAGGTATGATATGTTTTCAATTATTTGAATCAAAAGAATCGTCTACAAAATTATATCATCAGAAACATTTCGTCTTTTTTGTTATTTTCAGTTTTGAATTTCAATTTAAGGTTATAGGTTTGAAATATACGAATAAATTTGTCAACAGCTACTCAACAAATATTAGAAATATTTTTTTGAGAGTTTTTCATTGACCTTCAATTTTGATACAATAACTAAATTTAAGTTCTCGGGGAGCTTGTTTAGGAAGATTGGTTTATTTAAGACGGCTAAACTGAAAATCATGACTAGAAAAATGGTTAGCACTGATGGTTAGCACTGAAGAAAACAATTCGTGGCAAATGTCCGATTTCTCTATTAAACTAGAGTTTGTCGCGACCGTATTTTATGATTCAAGTTACTATCTACGTAACCTTTTTTCTATGGGAATTAGCCAAGTGGTTTTTTACCACGCAATTGAAAATGTTACTTACGGTATTTCGAGATAAGAAAGAATATTGCACACAAATTTAGCCGTTCCTTCATTTCACAAAACCTTCTCCGTTTTCAGTCGTTTAATAAATATGTCGATGTCATATCAAGATACAATATCGTAACTGTGATACGCTTTGTAACCATGGAAAAATAGGCGGTCATTACTCTACGATATTTGGCAACAGAGATCAAATTAGAGATTTAATTTTATCTTTCGCTAGCTAAATTAGATATTTATTGGCTCCGGTTTTATAATAAATAGGTTTAGATCAGGTTTTTATTCAGATTTTAACTATTCGCGTAGTCGTCAGCATCAAAGGGGAGTAAAGTTGTTCATTTTCCCACCCTTTTTACTCAAATTTATCCTTGAACGAAATAATTAAACTGATAAAGCTGATATTGTTTTTTTTTCAATATTAAGAATGATAATAGCCGATCCGTTTTTTCGGCTATTTGACGCTTAAGTTGTTTTTCTTGTAGACTAGAATGACTTTTGATTTGATGGTTTTAGAGTGACCGATCAAAAATTAATTCCAGTCAGACGTGATGGTTACCGGTGAGAAATAAACATAGTAAATAAATTTTCCCTGGGGTTTGAGAGACTGCACAGCACAGGTTTTTATCATTATGTTTATCATAATATTTTGAGTTGAAATTCGAAAAATTTTGGATATGTGAAAGATATGTGTTGATAACACTGAGCTTTCATGTATTCGCTTTCATATTTGCTCAGCGCTATCAACACATTTCTTTCACATAACCAAAAATTTTTCGAGTTTCAACTCAAAATTACATAAAACCAACGCAATGATCAAGACCTGTGCTATGAGGTCTCTCAAACCCCGAGGAAAATTTTATTTTCTATGTTTATTTCTCATCGGTAACCATCGACTGGAATTAATTTTGAGCGACAAATTTTTGATCGCTCACTTTCAGAGCCATTCAATCATAACTCATATGAAAGCAAAATATGAAAGCGAATTTGTTTAGCAAATTGACATTTTTGCGATATCTATAGAAGTGGGTAGATCAATAACCGATATTTTAGTCAACAAAAAAAACTATGATAGAAGCGCTCTTGAAAAAACATAAAAATATCTCAATGGGTTCACAAATTGAATGTTTTTAGTAGTTTTCACTTTTTTTTATTAGACCCAGATGACTTTTCTTAAAACAACTAGACTTTTGCTGCACAAATCAACGATGACAAAGTTCACTTACTGAAAGCTATAAGAAACAATTTTTTCTCTAATTTCACTCTGTTTTCAAAAAAAAGTCTTCGTTTTTGTTACCAAAGCTGTGGAAAATATAGAGCCGGCTTATTTTATTTTTAAACACTGATTTTTTCCATGCATTAGGGGCAAAAAATTGTGTGGCAGAAAACAAAAGTTGTGGATGTAAAGGTATACAAATTGCATATGCACTGATCTTTATTTTAAAAAAATAAACGCCAAATCAGCAGATTAAACCACTCCTCATTAGAGCACTTTTTTAAGATATTTTTTCAAAAAAAATTGTGTCAAACTGTACTCAGAAGAAATTCTGTAGTAAAATAAAAACCAGTTGAGGTTGTTCTCGAAACATCAATTCACGGATTTCCATGAGAAATTTGTATTAAAATCGCACGCATTGGCAACGTTTTTGTGATAGGAAGCCTCATGGGACAATGATTTTAGGTAGAAGGTTCTTTTGCGATAAAAATTGCAGTTAACTCCAATTTTTTCCTTTTTCAATATCGCCAAAAAAGTATATCTGCTCCAGAATCAAGTTTTTATGAATGTGCATTTTTGAACACTTTTTCTTGCAGAAAATCTAAATTTAATTAACGTTTGTATACATTTTTGCAAGCAAAATTGTAAAAAATCTAAGAAAGGTGCAGTTTCTACCTGATGATCTAAAAAATTATATTAATTGTAAAGAGAACAGAAAAATGCTCCAATTTTAAAGAGTCTTTGTAATTCATTTTTCATGAACAATGAAGATAATGTAATGACGACTTTTCTTCCTCTAAATTTTAACTTGTCATGCATTACGTCGCAAATTCTCTATTTTTTTATCAATTTTCAATAAAAACGAACCTAAGTTCAAAATTGTAAACGTGCTGGACAGTTACAATAAAAAACGGATCAAAGAAGTTCACAATGAAATTGGAAAAATCAATCACTGCTTCGCGTTGTGCGCGTTGTCTATTTTTGTGAAAATGTATTTCTCGCTGAGGTATACGTTCACATTGACTCTTGTACAGGGTCACGTTGTTGTCCCAAGTTACAGAGCTTATTTTCTAAGATATTGTCACCTAAACCAAAATCAAGGTTGGCCTGATTAATTTTTGAAAGAGTTTTTCTCAAAGCTAATTAGGCCAGCTTGTTTTGTTATCCGTAAAAATTTGTGAAATCATTCCTCGTCTGTCGTTTTACTGCTAATGTAATGAATTCCCAACTTGACATTTACTAGCACAAATTTAGAAAAAGTGGAAAAAATTTGTGGCGCGTTGTCTACAAAGAGCCCAAAAAGGCAAAGTTTAATAGAGTTCAGTTTTCTTCGAAATGTAGAAGTTGGTGATAAAACATTGACCTCACTTTTCAAAATCTCAATACAAACAAAAAAAGATAAAAAACATAACGAATGATTATTAAACTCTCAGCACTTTCTTTGAGAAATAAAAGCGGTTAAGATTGCGATTTTAAGTACTTCTTTTTTGATGCCATATATTTTTATATTTCTTATTTTTTTTGTTTTCTATTGTTACTTCGCAAATGATTTGTTGATTAACTTAAATATGATTAATCTGCTCGGTTAATCAGCTTGATTAGTCTGTTTAAAAGAGCTCTTGCACAAGGACATGTTTTTGAATGTTTTGGCAACATAGCGACTATTTTGGAAGACTTTAGGACATACAATGCATATCTCACGTGAGAATGGTTGTCTAAAAAACTCACAGAGTCAGAATTCTCTCAATCTTTCATTGATTGGGAATCTAAACATAAGATTTTTTTAACAAATTAACTCCTCGTTAATTTGACCGAGCAAACACCCCCCCCCCCCCCCCCCCTCGAATGCGGGGTATGTAAACTGCTGGACACTATATTTGAGCACTGTTCTAGGAATAATGGGGAATTAGGGATTTATCTGTGTAATTATGACCTCGTTCTTCATTTGATAAGGCGTTCTCTTGACAAAAAATCTGTCAAAATCTGCGCACAATCTTGAACATGTTTAAGTTTTCTTTCTGTTTTAATCGCTGCTGATTTTTTTTTCATATTTTATTTGTTCTTTATTTGATGGATAGCTTATGCATTTGTGTTCTAATGCAATCAACTCTACTGAAGTGGAAAGAGTTAAAGAAGTTTTTAATTATATGAACTCTGAGTCTGAGCCAGAAAATTATGCTCTTTATTTTACAATGAGATTATCGAAGCACTGCATGTTAATTCTGTTGAGTGAAAAAGCATCAATTCATACACTTGTTTAAAGAATAGCTTTTTTACAGTTTATGAAGGTTTGAATTTTTAGCTTATTAAGTTCAGAATAAAATTGAATCTCGTTATGCAAAAATTTGTAACAACTGGTCGAAGTATTAACTGAAGTTGTATCAAAAACTAAAATCCAGCTGCTCATTTTGCTTTTTTTTCATTGCTTTTATCATATAGAAATGACAATTATTCGGTACTTTTTGTTAAAAATCTTACAAAGCACAAAATATAATACATCACTCGTTAGTAAATTAAATTAATAAAACAATATTGCTAGCCAATTGTTGTAAGTCATTAATTCAGTTCTCAAATATAGTTGCTGTGTTCTAGTCATTAAAAAGATTACATTCCACTCGCATATCTATTCAAGCTGAGATAATCAACATGAAGTTTCTGGCGTTTGCTTTCGTGGCATTTGTGCTACTAGATTCAATCGAAGGTAACTTCTGGCGTTTAAATATTTTTTGCTTCTTTTTCAGGAAAAAGTCATCAATTTCAGGATCTTCGGTAATACTGAATGGCGGTGGGGAGGAATTTGATAGTCTCATAAAAAGATCGATAAATTTTTAATCGGAGATTTTAGCGTTAATTACACAAATAGATTTCATTAACTATCTAACTTAACCCACTCTCATTTTCAGCCCACAAACATTCGCAAAAGAGAGATAAATATTTCCTAGCCCGGCAACTCATTAAGGAGAGGGCTTCACTTGACAAAGTTGCCGAAAGAGAGGAGTCAAAAGCCGAAACGAGAGAACTGAAAACTGAAGAGAGATCTGATCTTCAAAAAGTTTCCGAACGAGAGGATTTGAACGTCGAGGCACGACAACCGAAACCCGTAGAGAGATCTGAAGTCCAGAATGTTGCTGAACGAGAAGATTTGAACGTCGAGGCACGACAACCGAAACCCGAAGAGAGATCTGAAGTCCAGAATGTTGCCGAACGAGAGGATTTGAACGTCGAGGCACGACAACCGAAACCCAAAGAGAGATCTGAAGTCCAGAATGTTGCCGAACGAGAGAATTTGAACGTCGAGGCACGACAACCGAAACCCGAAGAGAGATCTGAAGTCCAGAATGTTGCCGAACGAGAGGATATGAACGTCGAGGCACGACAACCGAAACCCGAAGAGAGATCTGAAGTCCAGAATGTTGCCGAACGAGAGGATATGAACGTCGAGGCACGACAACCGAAACCCGAAGAGAGATCTGAAGTCCAGAATGTTGCCAAACGAGAGGAATTGAACGTCGAGGCACGACAACCGAAACCCGAAGAGAGATCTGAAGTCCAGAATGTTGCTGAACGAGAGGAGTTGAACGTCGAGGCACGGCAACCGAAACCCAAAGAGAGATCTGAAGTCCAAAATGTTGCCGAACGAGAGGATATGAACGTCGAGGCACGACAACCGAAACCCGAAGAGAGATCTGAAGTCCAGAATGTTGCCAAACGAGAGGAATTGAACGTCGAGGCACGACAACCGAAACCCGAAGAGAGATCTGAAGTCCAGAATGTTGCTGAACGAGAGGAATTGAACGTCGAGGCACGACAACCGGAACCCGAAAAGAGATCGCTTTTCGATGACATTAATGAACGCCGTGAAGCTCAGCGTTTGAATGCTAAACGAAACCCCATGATGGCAGAGAGGTCTCCATGGGCTGATGAAAGACCGCTAAACCAGAGAGGATTTTTCCCAGATGAGAGATCTGTTTTGCTTGAGGAGATGTTCAAGCGCGCTGTGCCAAGGGCAGAAATGAGACGCGAACCGCTGACTGGCAGAAGATCTTACATTCCTGAGGCTGTTTTCCAGCGCAACTTGTATCCCTCGATGAGAGAGCGCGAATACCTTTACGAGCGAAGGTATCCATCAGTCTACAGACGAAGAGAGTTTCCACCAGTGGACAGACGATCCTTTGAAGAGAATGCAGAGAGACATCTGATGCCCATGTAATAAAACGACTGCGATTGAAACATTGAAAGGATCATCTCATATACAGCTTTGTAAATATATGCAATTCAAATCATTCATAAATATATCATTAGATAATATATGAAGTTGGAATTTAAAACGGTTTTTTGACAATAGTTCGAGGTCAATCCCGAGTCGAGGATTCCGCCCAAAAATATACTACGAGAGTGTAAAAAGAGTGGAAAAAAGTGATAGTAAGCATAATTGAAGAAAAATGAGTGTAATTTCTCATCACGCCACACTGCATTACTCTCTTCGAAAATAGTGTAAAAACAGTGTAATTTCTTAAAATTACATTCTTGCACTCCTTTCCCCAATAAATAGGAGTGGAAAACACATTACAACCTAATCCCCGCTAATTAGGGGTGGGTTAAGGGTGAAAACTTGGCCAGGGATTTTATACTTATCGGTTTTTAATTATTTAATAAACTCCCATAAGATAGCATCTTCCAGTTAATCTTTTTGTTAATTCCTTCCTTCTTACTCTATCGACAGAAATAACAAACAGATTAACTTGGGCATAAAAGTTTACTTTCTGAAAACCAAATACGAAACTGCCAGAGATCTACATCTAGAGGTTAAAATTTTTCCAGCTGAACTCCACATAACAAGTGTCATTATTTGTGTTTTTCAGTATTCTTCAACAAAGACCGCTCTAATAAACATTTCAGAATTAATGAAAACGTGCCAATTATTGTAATCAAACGAACCCGTTGCCTTTTCTTGGAACTCAAATGTACGTCAAAATGGAGTAATGGTTCAATTGTTCGTAACTTTAATGCGCAATGGAACAAATTTCCATTTACAATTATGAAAGGAACACCGAATACCAAATTTATACAAAAAGTTATTGCAGAAATTCTTAAACGGCAAAAAAGTGTTGCAATAGACAGAAGGGTAGCAAGATTCAATAACCTTTTTGGGTTAAATTATCATAAGAAAACTGAAATTTAGTTTGTTTTAAATTAGAACATAACAATGTTTGATTTATATATTTCTTACATGTAACATTAACCAGGTGGTTAGTTTAATTTTTATGTTTCAGATTTTGAAAAAGATATATAGTGTTCAAGAACCAATATATATATAGTGTTTTGGCTGAAAATATCAAACTTGAAATTTTCTGCGAACGAACTTCCAAATTCTTGGTTTCCTGCGATACGTTTATTTTCTTTCATGGGATGCGCTTATAACGGTATATTATAACGGCTTATAACAAATGCAAAATAACATTGCCCTTGCCAGATTTTTGTTTTCAATATCTATTCTAGACCAGGAAGGACAATAAAAAAATATTTTTCTGCACATATTTTAAATTGGAGCCGCCATTTGCAGTATAAAGAGCAGCTAGAAATGATCAAATAAACAAAAGTATTTTCATGCCTATCATTGATTCATTTACTGCGCGCCAAAAAGTTAGGGCTCGATAAGTCTACTAATAAGTTATTTACTATTATTATTTACTTAAAATAAATCGAGTAAAATAAAATAACACATCTTTGGAACTGGATCTCTTTGTTTATATCTGGGACGGAAATACACGTTGCTTCGGGGGAAAGAACAAAAGGTACTCACAAAAAGCCGCGAAAAACCCATAATTGCTGCCATTTGCATTAGGCGCCTACTTGATCAATTTCTGGTGCCTTTATTTTCAGAGTTACATCACAATGTGCCTGATTGTGTGATTTGCTCACTATCTGCAAAAATTGAGCCAAATTTATTTTTTAAATTATTTTTTGCAAAGTGCGAAGAGGTCAATTAATTGTGGAACAAATCTTTTTGAATACAGCTGCAGAAGATAGATGCAATTTCTCTTACAGATCTTCTCGGACAAACACCAAAATTAAATCAGTTCTCCCGAGCAGCAATTTCAAAACAGTATTTTTTTTCTTAAAATATCTAGATGGGAATTTTGACGTTATATATTTGACAAACGTTCAAAAGGTTTATTCTTGTTGCCAAAAAGATAATAACCATATGATCTATCCTACGCCAGCTCAACAAGATTAAACTGTTCATTTGCAATCGTCACTTTGTTCTGAGTGATTATATTTTCAGCTCCTCTTAAATTTGGTAAATGAGACTTTCTAGTGCAAACAGATCTTGTTGTGCATACGTTTTTGCCATCAACTTGTTTGTGTTATTAGATTGGAAACAAAAATGCAAGCAACTCAAAAACAGCTCACAACCTCAAAGAACCAATAATCCACAAAAATCCAACTCAGCAAGCCGCGAACAACAACCAAATTATCAGCCACTTTAGCAATTGATAGGAGCAGGTGATGAATATCCAACAATTTTAAGCCGATACGACACCAGAACAATTTTTTTCCTAATATTCATTTAAAGTATAGCGTAGTTTAAACAAATTTAATCTTGGTTTTGATCAACGACCATAAAAAATTAAATCAATCCTTCAAGGTCCGATGATAAGAATTGCTAAACACAACTTTACTGCGCAACGCCAACTTTCCACTTTTCTGCATTAAAAACGTAGGGGTTAAACTGAATTCTTCCATTTGGATATTTTTTAGCTCCCTGCTGATAGATGAGGACAAAAACTAGTAAAATTAACTGAAATCCCCACTCATTGGGTGACATTTAAACAAGAAAGGGCTCCCCTTTCATAAAATGAGTCCTATATCACTTGAGGTTAGTGAGTTCTTGAACCGGACTTTCTTGACCTTCTCATTGGACATAGCGGCGTAATTGGATGCGACAGTCCCCATCATTTCTGGCTCATAATTGCACCAGAACAATTGAAAAGTAAAGAGAAATTGATCATTCTCAAACTTGCAACAAAAAAGGCGTGCTGGAAATGTTTAAGAAATTACGAAAATGGAACAACCCATGAGTTGATAACAAACAACAACACAGTAAACAAAGGCTACTGCCTAAAAGTAGAAACAGCAGGGAGTTAAAATGAACCGCAACATTTGTCACAAATCTCAATACACTCTGGCGTCATATTAGAAGTAAAGCTTCGTTTCAGAGGTGAGGATGAGATTCCACCGCAGTACAGGATTCCTTTATGAAGTCAAGGAAACTACAACTTGCTTGAAGTTTCCTTTTACATAGCAAATTGAATTCTTAGGTGATAAAAATTAAAAATTCAAATCCAGAACGTTCTTTATTAAAAACAACCAACCAGCTAGACATCAACAATGGCATGTCTTACGCAGCTATAACCACTTTCCCATCACCAAAAGACAACAACATCGACGTCACAAACAAATAGCTAATAAATGAACCCCCAGGGTTAAAGCAGGGTGTCGTTTTTAAGGAGACACAGCTGCAGGATCTACATATAAAGTTTTAAAAATATTAGAATTGATTGTACAGAAAAGCAAGAACAACAAGCAGTGACTACTTGGTACGCCAGTATGCAATAACTAAACAATTATAGAAAACAGAAAAAAGTAAATAAATGAAAAAAGCCCTGGCTCAAAAGCACGTGGAATTAACGTCAGCTAATCAAAATTTGCTGTCGTCAAAAACTCATCAAAAAGTAATAGATTTAAACTTTGGAGAATAGCAATCAGAAAATACGAAAACAAAATAAGTTGATCAAGAAGTTAGCCGATCAAGAAGATCAGCCGACAGCGATAGGAAAAACATCAAGAATTTGAAAATGACTGAAATTTCCCGAAATTTCTGAATTGAATTTTTCAAAAATAAAAATTTTTCCTTGCATTAACTCTTTTCAAGAATAATATTTTTGATCTAATATTTATTGCTTATTGTGATTATTTTTGTTGCGATTATTATCATTGCTTTTTGAAAAATCTTATTTGTATTGACTGGTTCATTTCACTATTTGCGATTACTTTTTTGTTTGTAAATTTATCAATTTCCACAAATAACTTTCATAATGTTTGATGCACACGAATAATGCCACTTTGATTCGACCTAATCCGAACTTCTCGTTTTTTTTACCTTCTACCTGTCAGAAGCCTTGTTAAGGACTTGAGGCTGACTGTGATTATTTGCAAGTTGTCTGCAAGTGATTTCGTCTACCAAATTTACAATTATCAGCTCATCTTCAAAAATTATTACAAAACGTTCAGAATACTCAAAAGGAATTTCACTCAAATTTTCTTTTTTAATTTTCAGATCAGCTAATAAAGTGTCATGCCATTGTATAATGTTTTGTTTTTACTTTTTTTCTTCTAAAAACGGCGCGGAAATGTAGTGAGAGTTACTTGAAACGAAGGGATAATTAATAGCGACATGAAACGAGCGAGTTGAATAGCTCTCTAGGTCTACTAATTATGTAGCTTTCAGTTAAAATGTTTCGACCTAAAAATATTAACACATTTTTAGGACTGGAAGCACTCACTTATATCCTATATGGATAATTAAGTTGTATCACGTAGGCGGCCCGTTTATTAATTGATGTTCCTTCATCTAATTGAAGTACTGCTTTTGACTTTTGATTTGCAGGAAGTATCCTCCATTGCTTCATGGGAAATAACGAAAAATTCTCACAAGAATCCGATAAAAAACCATGACCACTGTCGTTCTTAGATTGAGAAAAAAACAGACGAAAAACTTTTTCATTGATTTCTAGAGTTTCAGCAATCTTTCCCTGAGATAAAAAAAATTATAACCTCTTTTTTGCTTGGCCACTAACAAAATTAGGTTGTTTGATTTTGCTACTATGCTTTTGCTACTATTTTGCTACTATCTTAGCTAAAAATATTTTTAGTACAATTTTCATCAAATTGGGAATGAATAAATTTATAGCCAAACAACCTTGTCGAATATCGCTGCAGACATTTAAACAAAAGTTCTAAACAAGCAACTTGTTAAAAATATCCTGAAGTAGAACATTGACGCTACAACTTTCACCAGTTTATATTGAAAATTCCAACTTTCTGTCCCCAATTAAATCTTGTAATTAAGGCTTATTAGCCCGAAAAAGTCTGGGGACTGGAAAATGTGTGTTCTGGTACTTATTGTGATCACGGGGTGTGTGATCAGTAACGAGCGTCATCCAATTCGATACATAATCTTCTGAATTTTTTAAGAAAAGGCTTCTAAAGAAAAGATTTTTTAAGGCCCTGAGATTAAGATTTATTAATCAGAAAAATGACGGCCCAAAAGAAAAGATTTGTTAATCAGAAAAATGACGGCCCTGGGGATTGATAAATTTAAAATCTAGCAAGAATTTTGTAAGGAATCTTGCAAGGGAATGCATAGTTATTCCAATTTGCTTGCAGGACTCTTGCAAGAATTAAATCCATCTTGCAGGATTCTTGCAATGTTTTAATTTCATCTTGCAAGATTTTTGCAAGATTATGAATCCACACTTTTTGATTACCTGGCTCCAAGAATTGAAAAATTTTTTAATTCAAGTTTAAAAAAGTTACTTTGAGATTTCCCCATTTTGTTTTGGTTGTCTTACTCTTCTTTGTTTTCTCCTGGCTTGGGACAGGCAATGGCGGAGTCATTTAAGATAGCTACAGTCAAAATTAGCAGAGCACTAAATAAAAACAAGGCACAAAAAAGCAGAAACAAAACAAGTAATGAAAATAGAAACAAAGTAGCTTACAAGTGTCGGAAAAATTTCTCAAATCTAGTTAAAAAAGTGATTTCGAGATTTTTCCAGTATGTTTTGTTTGCTTTGCCCTCCTCATTCTTCCAGGCTTAGGACAAGCAGTGGCAGAGTTAACTAAAATAGGTAAACAAAAATTGAGCAGAGCACTATGTATATAACTCAGCGGAAAGAGTTCTTCCCGAAAAAAAAACAAACAAACACATAAAACAAACAGAAACAAAATAGCTTAACTCTGTCGAAAAATTTTCTCGCCTCTAGTTGAAAACCGACTTTTTACTTTCTCCAGCCTTTTGTGGTTGTCTTACCCTTCTCTTTTCTCTCCTGGCTTGGGACAGGCAGTAGCTGAGTTACTTAAAATAGCTACGGTCGAATTAAGCAGATTACTAAGTGTAAAACTAAGTACAAATAGGTTTTCGCCGAAACAAAACAAGTGATACACATAGAAACAAAGTAGCTTATGTCTGAAGGAAAATTTTCACAGGTCTAGTTGAGGTCAAAAACTGACTTCGAGAATTCTCCAGTAAGTTCTGGTTGTTTTACCCTCTTCCTTTTTCTTGGCTTGGGACAGGCAGTGGCAGAATTAATTAAAATAGCTAATGAAAAATTGAGCAGAGCACTTTGTATATAAGTCAGCCCAAAATGTTCTTTACGAATTAAAAAAAAACAAATAGAACAAACAGAAACATAATAGCTCAAGCTCAACTATGTGCAAAACATCTCAGCTAAATGATTTTAAAAAACATTTTTTATCAAACATTTATTATAGCATAACAATCTTGTTAGTTATTGCCATGAAAACTCCGAAACTTAAACAATTTTTGTGATCAAAAGTTCCAAACAAGCTATTTGTTCAATTTATCCTAAAGTAGAACATTGACGCTATAATTTGACCAGTTTCAATGGAAAATTCCAAATTTCTGTCCACAGTTAAATCTGGTAAGTGAGACATGTTAGCGTGAAAAAATCTGGGGAATGCAAAGTGTGTAGACTGGAACATATTGTGTTCAGGGGTGTTAGATCTCTAACGAGCGCCACCTAATTTGATACATAAAATTTTGATTATTTTAGAAAAGGCTTCTAAAGAAAAAAGAAGAACCCAAGATTTAGAAAAGCCCTCTATTTCTCCCTATTGAGACATAGTGTTTCAATTAATGAGCAACATATGTGTAAGCCAAATTTTTGAAATTTGTCGCAGTTTTACTCACAGTTTGCCAATTTTTTATTATCATCATTTTCATCATTTTTTTTTCAAGTGGATGTTGCTACGTTTTCTTTGAAACAATGAATTGCGATGACGCCGCATAAGATTCTCCAAACCCTGCTGAGACCTTGTCGAACATTTTTATTTTTAGTTGACAAAGTTGGACAAAATAGTTAATAAAAAAGACCGATATCACGTGCATCAACAAATTTGTCGTTAAATGTTTCAACCCCTATTGTGATTCAGGTCGAATTAGGAATTTGTAGATTGAAACGTTTCCATTAAAGACTGCTTTGTGATTAAAAGGTCACTGCATAATTGAATTTCAGAGCCAACGTTCGTTATTTGTTGGGAAAAAGATTAGTTCAGTATTGTTTTTATGGTTCCCTTTAAAGCTTTTGACTGATCGGATGTTGAATGAAACCTGTGTTTCTCATAAGGCAATTTGGTTTACAAATAAAAGAATTTACGGCCCTGCTGATTAGTAAGTTTAAAACCCTGTAAGAATTTTGCAAGAAATCTTGCAAGGGAAGGCATTGTTATTCCAATTGAATCCATCTTGAGGATTCTTGCAATGTTTTGAATTCTTCTTTTGCTCAATTTTGAATCCACACTTTTTTTGTTATATGACTCCAGCAGGCAACAATTTCCATCAATGTCAAGTTAAACAACCGACTTCGAGAATTTTTCCAGTATGTTTTGGTTGTCTTACTATCCTTTCTGTAGTATGATCTGGTTGTCTTAGCCTCCTCCTTTTTCTCCTGGCTTGGGACAGGGAGTGGCGGAGTTACTTAAAACAGCCAAAGTCAATTCTAGCAGGACACTAAGTATAAATTTAGGTACAAAAAGGCTCTCACCGAAACCAATTAAGGAATACAAATAGAAACAAAGTAGCTTACATATGTTGGAAAATTTTCTCAAGTCTAGAAAAAAAAAGAAATGAGTTCGAGATCTTTCCTGTATGTTTTGGTTCTTTTACCCTCCTTATTTTTCCTGGCTTGGGTTAGGCAGTGGCGGAAATAATTTAAATAGCTAATAGAAAATTGAGCCTAGCACTATGTATATAATCCAGCGCGAAGAGTTCTTCCCGATACAAAACAAACAAAACAAACAGAAACATAATAGTTTAACTTTGTTGGAAAATTTTCTCAGGTCTAGTTAAAATTCAACATCGAGATTTTCCCAGTATTTTCTGGTTGTTTACCTTACTCTTTTTGTCCTGGTTTGGGACGGGCAGTGGTGGAGTTTTTAAAAATATCTATAGGAGAATTCAGCAGAGTATTAAGTACAAAACCGACCATAAAAGCTCTCTCAGGAACAAAACAAACAACAAAATAAAACAAATAGAAACTTAGGGGTTGCTTCTGAAGGAAAATTTTCTCAAATTCGATTAAATAACTAACCTCGAGTTTGCTCCATTATGTTCTGTTTGTTTTACCCTACTCCTATTAAAAAATATATTTTGTTTGAGGATTCACCAGGTAATGAAGAAAGTTTGAACAACTTAAAAGCCATTGTTTCAAGCACCTTTTGTTGCTTTTAGGTGACTTAAGATTGCTTGATTGATAGTTTATACCTGAAAGACAAAAAACGTCAACATTGGGCAATTTTTGAGTTTTTCTTTAAGAAAATTCAGGATTTGCATAAAAATCAACGTAATAAAAAAGGCCATCTGAATTTCTTTGCTGCTTTAAATTATAATATTCTCTGCGACATCGAAATTTGAACACAGGTTGTGTGGTATAGTTAGTTTGGTAAAGTGCTTTGCGAAATTTCAAAAAAAATGTTCCAACTGTTTGTTTCCCTATATATATTTCGTGTGAAATACTTGAGAGAAGGAAAATGAAAGTTATTTCGTTGTTTATTGAGTAAATTGAAGTTAAAAATGAAATATTTAGATCGCTCTAGATGTTTTTAGCTATTTGTCGGAAAAAATGTATTTGAATTCAAATTCTTGCAAGGAACTTGCAAGATTCTTGCAGGTTTCACATTCAATAGACATTGGAGAAAAAGTGAAATTGAATCAGTTCTACTGATCACAATTCTTTTCATAGCCAATATATTTAGTTTTCAGTTTTAGTTGCTGTTTCCAAAAATACTCAAATATATTTTCCAAAATTTAAAAACTTGCAAGATTTTTGAAAGATTCTTGCAAGATTTTGAATCCGGGCCAAAAATTTTTTCATTGATTTTGGTTTTGTATTTTGTTTAATAAACAATAAATTGCTTCAAAGACGTTTTCTAAAACAATTGTACGCTGATATGTTTTTTTGCCTTGATTGATATCTTGCAAGATTTCTACAGAAATCTTGCAAGCTTTGGATCATCTTACAAGATTCTTGCAAGGTTTGAATCCGCTCATCACCAGGGTGAGACAAGAAAAAGACATCAAATTGTTTTTTTTCCTTTTAGACGAATATATATGACCACTGTTCAAATTAGTAATGTTATTTTATATACTGTTTTTCAAACGCAGTCACAGGAACTCTTGTCATTTGTTCAATTTAACTACAATAAAAGAAATGTCATCTAAAAACTGAAGCAGGTTCCAAAGCATGGCTCGGTTCTTTATTTGCGACTGCCATTTTGGTAGTTCTTTGGTGTTGGTTTCTCATCATCCAGAGAACAGTACCAGTCATATGTCAGTGGATCTGGAACATGGTAATTACTGGCAGCCATTATGTTAGTGTCCATCGGGTCATTCGACTGGGTCCCGTCCAGGGTTTGGGTCTGAGACAATTCAGCTGTCTCGAACTCAAGGCCCTGCAAAATAGCACTTGGGGTGGGTATTACAAAGCGAAAGTATCCACAAGCGTCTGTGTATATTGTGGAATCTGACGTGAGTGCAACTCGAACGCAAATAATGGCACGTTCCAACGGAGCTGAAACAAAAAGTTTCGTTAACAAATTTGATTTTGAGGAACTGAAATAAGATTTGTCCAATTTGCTGTTTCATAGAGATCCATCTCTTGGTGTCAGTGATAATTTTGTAAGAAATCAGCTTAGTGCTTGAATGGTATGTAAAATATTTGGCTGTTATGGAGTTCGAGTGTCAGGACAATTTACCCAATGTCATTTTACCCATTGCCATTATACTTAATGCCATCACACCTAACCTGCCATTTTCATAACATGATATGAAACTATCACAACCGAACAAGTGATTAAATTATTATGCTTTATGACCATGGCCATGCCTCAGCGGCCCGTGGGACTTGATATGAAACTATCACAACCAAACATGGGATTGAATTACACGCTTGTTAAATCATGCGTGTAAGAACTATTTTCTGCTAATTAGTACTCGGATTGTGGAATGAAAATATCAATGTGAATTGGGTATAATGGCATTGGGTATTTTGGCATTGGGCATGTTGGCATTGGGTATAATGTCAATGGGTAAATTGTCATGTAAACTGTAATAGTGACTGCTAACTTGTTGTCGGATTATTGAACGAAAAGATCAAAGGGCATTAGATGCCATTGGTAAATTGTCATGTAACCGTGGAATTTTTATGATAAAGTTGCTTAATGAGATGAAAGCGGTTCAAAAAGCTTGAGAAAAAATTATCTAAATTTTTTCGCCTATTTCCAACAAGTTTTCAGAGATTTATTCAGCACAATTTTCACATAATTTTTATCACAGTCAGTCAGTCCAATAAGATAGGTACGTACTAGAAACTAATCAAAGTTTATCGAGATTAAAAAGATGTCAAAACTGGTTCTGAAGCCATGCGTTTGTAATTGTTATACAAGCGAAGAACATTCAAAGACACGAATTTAATTCATAAGAGGTTATCTTGAAGCTTTGATAGTTAATTAGCAAGAATAACCTCAGCACTAATGAGTCAATAGGTTCAAGTTTGAAAAGATCTATGGCAATAAAGATACAGAACAACAATTGTTATCTTGGAAATAGAAAATTAGGAGTTTTAGCCCAAACTTTTTTATTTCCTTCAATTTTGCATCGTCAGTACAGCGACACAAGAAAGGCTTAGTTCATTTTCAGGGTGCTGATTGAACATAGGCAAAGCATATTATGCGAAAACTTGATGTGGCGAATAGAGTTTTTGTAGCATGGGCGAAGATTTTCAGCTACCAATTCTCTGTTCAGGAAAACGAAATAAAAAAAACTGCAAGCAAATTTCGCTTCATTTCCAAAATTTTACGACTACTTTGGATAAACATTTTGGCAAATTTTTTAAGAAAAAAGTTGCGAAACTTCCATAAATTTTTTTGCTCAATTTTGAAGCAATTTATTGATTTCGTAACAAGTTACAAAAGCGAAATCAATGAAAATATTTTTGACCCGGATTCAAAAGCTTGCAAGAATCTTGCAAGATGGATGCAAATCTTGCAAGATGGATGCAAATCTTGCAAAATGGATGCAAATCTTGCAAGATGGATGCAAATCTTGCAAAAATCTTGCAAAATGGATACAAATCTTGCAAGATTCTTGCAAGAAAAACGGAAGAACTATGCATTCCCTTGCAAGATTTCTTGCAAGATTTTAAATTTTTTCATCACTAAGGTACACCTTTATTTCAACTTTTTCGCTTGATGAATGCAAAAGTATGTTTTGCCTGATTGACCTTCACCTAATATCTCATCCTCTGACTTCTATGAACCTAAGCTCATCGAAACAAGATAAAGCGTGCGCAGGTTTTTTGTTAGAGCAGTTATTTGAACTTAACAGTATCATTATACGAAGTTGCAAGAGATCGTATCTGGTTCTTGGTCAGGCATCACAAGTTTTACAAACAGATTCAAGATAATGCGTGTAATGGCAAGTTGTATCAAATTTCTTTTTCACTGCGATTAAACTTACCACTGATACCGCGTTTTGGCTCACCGAACACAAATGGAGCCTAAATAAACGTAAGTTATTACCGAATGAATCCGACGACATATGGAATAGAAGCAATTTAATTACAAACTGAGCAAGTGACAGATGCTTTACTTAAGCGATTCTTTTATTCCTTGAATTTTGAAAAATAATCATGCCCAGGTTAAGGTCCCAGAGCCAAGCCACCACTAGTCCGACCGCCCTGGGTCGCAGGCGTGGGATATAATGAGACCCAAATTACGCGTCTAGAAATTTTATAGTCGCACACTAATCTGGACAGTGGCCGCTTGAAAGTTTGATAAGAGACCAAAGTCTGGTCATAGATTGGAGAATTGTCACACAAAAGTCTGATCAGACAACAAAATCTGGTCTGAGCCTGGAAAATATTTGCAAAAAAAAAACTCTGGGCAAGGCTGACTCAAGCGTCTGATCAGAGACCAAATTCTCTTCAAAGTCTGGACAACGTTTGCAAATGGTTAACAAAAGTCTGATCAGAGACGAAAACCTATAGACATATGTGGCCCCAAAGTCTGTATATAGTCTGATCACGGGTGGCTTCGGTCTTAAACCCTAACCTGGGTGATGAGCAAAATTTTTAATACAAAATTGTAAAATCAGAGTTACATAATTTCAATTCAATTGATTAAGCTCGTAGATTTTACCTTCAGTTGAATCGGTTAATATAAAGTTTATGTAAATTTAAACTGCGGTTTGCCTTTACGTCAACCTGAAATTGAGTTTATTTTTTTAACTTTATTATTATTGTGCGTCTATGGTGCTCGACCTTAAGTACGTGCTCGTTTATGCTGCTCGTTAAACAAGAATCCTCGACCGTGTATTTTTTGAACGCACCGTACCCACTGTGTGCGTTCAAAAATGGTCTGCGTCATAAACGAGGACAAACAAAAACAGCGTCCTGGGTATTATCATTACAGGTGATCTGACCCAAAAATGACTGTATGACCCTTTTTGGGACTGTAGTGGATCCCAATTGTCGCATAGTTGGCCTGCTTTCTTCCCTCCCCGTCCACGTGTATGTCAAATCTTTATCATCGCAATCATTTGTCACCAACACTGTGAATATTGCGGATTCAGCAATTGACCTAAACACATTCAACAAAAATTTCAGATTTTACTATTTTCACTGCACTCGCCTTCTTTACAAACCTTCAACAGGATTCAAAAATCATTTCTAGAAAAATGCTTACTAAAAGGCGACAACAATAAAAAAATATGCGCTGGCTTTTAAATGGTGATGCTTATTCAAATCTTGGCCTTGATTTTTCATGAATACAAAAATAAAAATTTAAGCGAAAACAATTGTAAGAAAACATAAGGACAATAAAAATGCCTATTGAATAGACGCTGTCTGAATAACAATTTAAAATTTTTACGGATTTTCTGTCAACTTTTAGTCAACAAACCCAATAGTAAATATAACTGAAAATTGGTTACGAGAAAAGAATTATATACATTAAAAAAATATAAAGGTCGATATGTAAGTTCTATTTGGAGACGTAATAAAAAATGGGAGTGGTTTGTGGGGGAGTTGTTGTTCTGGATTCCTGTAATTTTTTCAGCGAAGTATTCTATACCGGATATTCGAATGATTATGGGCTGAAATAATAAAGCCACAAGGCAAAACGGCTCTGATTAATTTATCTGATTGACTAAACGAAACCTCTGGAGGCCTTTTTGACTGAAAATTATAGGCGATATCCGTTGCATGTTCAATTATCAAAAAATTCTAGTCATTTTGACATGAAAGAAGAAGGATTTTTAAAAAAGTATCCATGTAACTCAGATCTCTCGCTCTCTCTCTCTCTCTCTCTCTCTCTCTCTCTCTCTCACACACACACACACACACACACACACAATCACGCACTCACTCACTCACTCAATCACTCACTGAAAAAAATAGAAATCAATTCGTATTACGAGTCAGATATAAATGTAGAGCTCGTGATATTTTCTCGTGAAAAAACACATAGAGCAAAATCATTTTTAACACCCACAGAAGGTGAACATTTAAAAATGCCTTATATATCTGTTATTCTCAAAGAAATCAGATCTGATCAACCAATCCGTATCATAATGAAAAAAAAAAGAAGAAAACGCAAGCAATTAGAAATCAGGACAAAAAAACAAAACGAACTTTGGAAAACAAAGACCTTTCCATATTTGGAAGGAAACACGAATATGAACAAACCCAGTTACAAAAGTAAGTTAGTTAATATGAAGCTAAAAAGTTAAAGTACGCGCAGAGCACAATTTGCAAACAATTTTCAATAAACCTATTACATCTAAAAAACACAATAATTTCATCACTTCATCAATAATAGCCCTGAACAAGAAAAAATTGATAGTAGTCAATATGACGACATTTTTTAAAGGTTATGTGTCAAGGATGTTAAAAGAAATTTAGTTCCAGAGCAGATACGTTCAAGGCATTCTCATAGGCCTAAATTTTAGAAAGAACCATTTAAATTTCGTTTTTGACACTTGCATTTTCTTGAACAACATATCCCAGAAAATTTGAATTTTTTTTGTTAGTGCGTTTTGCAAAAAATAGAAAAAGAAATTAGAGTGTCTAGAATCAAAAAATTCTAGACATTCTAATTTATTTCAATTTTAATAAACTTTAGTGGAGTAAGCAAGAAATGAAATTTAAAGGAGGAAGCAAGAAATTGGAGTAAACTAGACTCTAAGAATAATAGGACTTAAAGTTTCAAAAAGTGGAGTGATATTTAAAGCCATAAACCTAAAAAAAGTCTCAGCGAAAGTTAAGCAAAAGTTTTTTCGACTTTTTAGAGCAAAAACAATTGGATTCAATGAAATGACAATTGAGACTATTTGATTTTCACTGCAGAAATAAAAAAATTCCCAAGGTTTCAAGTCTAGTCGACGAATAATGTCAACGAAAACATAATTGCAACTTCAAAAAACGTAACAGAAGAACATATTTAAAAGCAGAGTGCTATTACAAAAATAACAGAGTGCTATTATTATAAAAAAAATGCTTAACTCCTTAATTTGATAGCGCAGCTGGAAAATAATTTTTTCCTATGTTAGACAACTACTTTGGGATAACAAGATCAAGAAGTTTGCAACATGAAACCAATTCTCCGAGGTTCTTTTATTTTATACATTAATTTCAAGTTTTTGTTTAATACATTATTTTTTCATCCGTTTCAAACCGTTTTCATCCGTTTTCAAAGTGATTTGAAAGTGCTCTAAAGCTTAATAAGACACGTTTTTTGCAAAGGTAGATTTTGTCGTCTCTTTTCTTCTCGCTACACAGATGTAGAATCAAAGAAGTATTAATTAAGCTCTTAATAGAAATTCAGACACTGTGTGAGAAAGTAAACCCACTAAAACTCTTGATAATTTGTCTGTCATTCTACAGAATTATTTTGTTTGCTAGTTTTGCTGAAGTTGTTGAAATGTTTGAATAACCCAGTAGTAATAAATGTGTACACCTGAACTCACTTTTTGGCTGATTTTCCCCAAACATGTTCGATCGTGCGCGCGGATGTAAAGTTCGTGGCAATTATTCCCTGTATGTTAGGATTTTTGCCTGAAAATGTAATAGACTTAACTTAACTCCATTTTTGAACTGGACAGTTTTAGTTCCCTCGTTTGTCAGATATATATACTCAAACTCCGCGGCTCGATGGTTATAATGTGTCTTGACAATTATTTCATGAATCAGGGAAAATGAAATTACCATATTTATTATTGAAGAACGGCTTGGACTTTTTAATTTCTTATTACTTGTAAGAGAAGATTAAAAAAGGTTATTGAATTAGTGAAGGAATGTTAAGAACAAACAAAAAATATTATTAACGAACATCAATTGAATATTTAAAGATGCAACATTCTGTTTTAAATCACTGTTTAAAGTTTTATAAATGTACCCATTTAAAACGGCTTCTCAGTCTGGACCATTTAAAACGGCTTCTCCGTTTTGTGTTGTATGGACATTTGCACATTTCAGGAAAAGCACTAATAGAAAAAGAATTCCTTGTAATCTTCTTATAAAGCTATTGTTGTCACAAGAAGCTCCTGCGTGGAGCAGTCGCAGGTTTTGCATCTCCTCGTCAATACTTCTTGAGACTCCCAACCGGATGGAGTTGGGCAACTATCCCCTATTAAAGTTGGTGTTGTCACAAGAAGCACCTGTCCGGTGCAGTAGCAGGTTTTGTTTCCCCTTGTCAATACTTCCTGAGACCCCAACAGGTGCGGAGTTGGTCAGCTATCCCCTATTAAAGCTGATATCGTCTCAAGAAGCATTGACGAGGAGAAACAAAACCTGCCACGGCTCCGCGCAGGAGCTTCTTGTGACAACAACAGCTTTAATAAGGGATAGCTGCCCAACTCCATCCCTGTTGGAAGTCTCAAGAAATATTGACGAGGAGATAAAAAACCTGCGACTGCTCCACGCAGGAGCTTCTTGTAACAACAACAGGTTTAAAAGGGAATAAAAAGGACTTCTGTTTCTATTCGTGTTTTTCTTGAAATGTCCAGATGTCCATACAACACAAATAGATGTTTTAGAAGATGCCGACGGAGAAGCCTCTTTAAATGGGTACGTTTATAAAACTTTAAAAAGTGACATAAAACGGAATGCTGTATCTTTAAATTTTTAATAGGTGTTCATCAATAATAATTTAGTGTTTGTTCTTAACATTGCTTCATTAAATCAATAACTTTTTTAAATCTTCTCTTACAAGTAATAAGAAATTGAAAAATTCTGAACCGTTCTTCACTAAAAAAATAATGTAATTTCATTTCGCCTGATTCATGAAATAATTGTCAAGACACATTATAACTGTCAAGCCGCGGAGTTTGAGTAAATATCTCTCATAAACGAAAGAACTAAACCTGTTCAGTTCAAAAATGGAGTTAAGGTAAGTCTATTACATTTTCAGGCAACAATCCTAACATACAGGGAAAAATTGCCAAGAATTTTTCATCCGCGCGCATAACCAAACATGTTTGGGGAAAATCAGCCAAAAAGTGAATTCAGGTGTACACAATTCTTACTACTAATAGTAAGAAATGTTTATACCTGAACTCACTTTTTGGCTGATTTTCCTCAAACATGTTCGATCCGTCGCGCGAATGAAAAAATCTTGGAAATTATTCCCTGTATGTTAAGATAGTTGCCTGAAAATGTAATAGACTTACCTTAACTCCATTTTTGAACTGGACAGGTTTAGTTCCTTCGTTTATTAGAGATATTTTCCCAAGCTCCGCGGTTCGACGGCTATGATGTGTCTTGACAATTATTTCATGAACCAGGGGAAATGAAATTACCATTTTTTTATTGAACAACGGCTCAGAACTTTTTAATTTCTTATTACTTGTAAGAAAAGATTAAAAAAGGTTATTGAATTAATGAAGCAATGTTGAGAACAAACAGTAAATTATTATTAACAAACATCTGTTAAAAATTTAAAGATAAAACATTCTGATTTAAGTCACTGTTTAAAGTTTTATAAATCTACCCATTTAAAACGGCTTCTCTGTCAGCATATTCTGCAACATCTATTTATGTTGTATGGACATCTTGACATTTCAGGAAAAGCACGAATAGAAAAAGAAGTCCTTGTAATTCCCTTTTAAAGCTGTTGTTGTCGCAAATACCTCCTGCGCGGAGCATTTGCAGGTTTTTGTATCTCCTAGTCAATACTTCTTGAGATGCCAACCGGGGTTGAGTTGGGTAGCATCATCATTTTCAGCGCTTACAAGACAAGCGTCTCTTCTTTGCCGGAGGCCATTCCACAGCTTCGAAATCCAAATAAGGACATCTTGGGAACGGCTTTTCTTAGGGAGCTGCATTAAAATCAATTATTTCCTCGTCATCGGACATATTTTGAGAGGTTTGCCAGAACCCAGGTTCAGGTGGAGAATAGATTTCTCCAATCTAACTATCGGGTTGTTCATTTAAATATCTGATGATTTTGCTTTCATTCATCTCAATATAGGACTTTAGAGCTTTTCCCGAGGTTCTGTCTTTGACCAATTCTGTAGTGGCCGTAAGCATATGAGAGAATACCTTCACTCAGATAATAATGCTTATCATCAAAAGCACTCAAGGCATTTTGTTAGACTCTGTTATGTTGATAGTGTGTTTGTCACTAGTTATTGATGTTACTAGTTTTCTGAGAGGTAAATTGAATTTGAGCACCTCCTTAAAATTATCATGATGATGTGACTTTTTCACGTGTTTGCTCACACCTTTGGCACTTTGCTTGACTGCTTGCATTGTTTTTACAGAGTAAACTTTTGGTTTCAGAAAAACCGTTTCCAACACAATGTCACCATTCAGTTCATCTGATAACTTCAGTGGCACATTCGTGTTCGATACACTATGTAAGTGATAATTTTTGGGGTAATCACTCAAATCAACTATATGTTTAAGCTGCGCAAGGTCTTCGTATATCTCATTCGTCTCAATCTCGTAAAATAGAGAATCAGTGCCACGGTACATTACACGAGCATTTTTGTCAAACAAAGGTCTTATTTCTTCATAACGGAACCTGTACAGGTGTAACTTTGACAAATCCAAAACAGCAGCACCCAGATAAGTTGGTTTATTCCACCTGATCTCTTTCTGGCTAAGAGTGATCCCGACAAGGTTCTCTCGAAATATATTGAACTTCTCAACGTTGTACTTGTAGCAATAAAATTTTGCTTTCTCCTCGCTTTCAACAAACACCATCTTGTATCGAGATTGCAAGTTTTCCATCGTCTTTCCGAAGCATGAATTGTTCAACAACTAGAAAAAGTTCTTTTCAAAAGTGCTAATTCCGGGTTGCTGGCGTAACTTTGTATTCTGTTCAATATAACACTTCATAAAGTAACTTTAGTTGAAATTTAAAGCGTTATGTAGTTTTGTTACTTGTAATCCTTGCTGACAATAAAACTTTAGAACTGAATAATGACATACATAGTTTTGCTTTGACTGAAGCGTTTCAAGAAGCTTTGGGATGTGAATGGTTTTGTTTCCTATTTCTATTTGATACTGAGAAAGCATCTCAGCATCGATTTTTAACTTCTCAGCAGCCAGAGGAAAAGCGCTGTGACAGTCATGTAGGTTGCTAGGATAATTCAGGTCAACCATTACAAAGAACCCAACATCGCCTTCCTCAGATGTTTGCACGATCTTGTCAAAACTGATGTCTGACCACTCAAATCCCCCCGGTTGGCAGTTTTTTCATCATTATTCCGCCGTATAAGTTGACGACATCCAGAAAAACCCATACGTGCTTGGTTTTTCTTCATCAAAGTCATCCAAATTCTTGCTGTTAGCTTTCATATACCGTTTTTCACCAATTTCATTCAATCCTCCGCCGATGGTTCTCTCACAAAACAATAGCTTATCTATATCCGAAAGCAAGTCCAGTTTCACTTCAGTCCTTTTCAACATTGCATCCCATGAAATTTTGGGTGCACTATAGTAATGACAGGTGTCTAATCCGTATACCTTATCAAGTAGTCTCCGGCATTTTTCAAACACGTCAGCCAGAACAATAACATCAGTTTTGAGATACAACTTGAGATAATCAACAAAAATTTTTCAGCCAAGCAATTTCCAAACTTTGTTAGCTTGCTGAACATCCTCCTCAGAAACATCAATTTGGCCAGAAAGTAAAAAAATCCAAACATCACCATAATTAGGCAACAAATTTTCAGAGATTTTCTCAAAGCCATCGAGAAGTGAATATGGGAAAACTCCTTTCTTTTGCAAAATGTCGACATATTCTGGGAAATGTTTAGATAATTGACAATAGTCTTTCGTTTCCAGTGTTGTAACCAGAGTGTCAAGACTCCCAGATAAAAAACGAAAGCTGTCAAAGAAACGAACAGTAGCTTGTCATCTTTTGTTCTACCAGCAGGAACAAAGAAAGAGAAGGAGATGTATGTCTCTCTGTTGCAAGGAATTACTGTCAATTTTTCTTGCGATTGGATTTCAATGTACTTTAGTAGATGATATGCGTCATATTTGCTTAGGTTGTGGAAAAAAATTGGTGTAGAGGTCTGCGTACGAAGCTTGATATTGCAGCTGTTGTGTGCAGCTCCGTAGATTTCACCAGTAAAGAGATCTTGGTGGATTACTTATTCGTCGTTCAAATTTTTCTGACAAATAACACATCTTATACCCAGATGAATCATTGTCATCCGTTCTTCATCAGATATTATTAGAGCTCTGTGCTTCTGTTTTCTCTCAGAAAAAGATTTTGCGTTCCCTTTGAGCAACCGAAAAACTCTTTGGTGCATTTCTCACCTTCAAAACTGTAATAATCACTTCCACCAGCTTTATCAACAGCACAGAAAACTATTGCGCAAAGTTTCTGAGTTTCTTTGTTCAAGGTGTAGCTATTATCAGGATTTTGGCGGCAGGTGTCATGCTTAAGGCTGACGGCCTCTGTGTCGGCGTAAATAAATAAAGGAACTGAAAACGTTTTTTGCCAAATTGTAAATTAAATTTTCGAGTCATCCGTTGGCATAGTAATATGAACAGCTTTTTGCTCCCCACATAAATCCAAACGTTTTTCCATTGATATGTTGTCTCGAAATCCGTAAAGCCACCGTTCGCAAAACTTGTATCGGTGATGTTCTTTAAATTGGTTATCAAGCTGTAATGACAAGTAAATCCGTCGGTTAGCAACAACAAAGGAATAGCTTTGTGTTTATTCTTTCCACACAAGTAAAGTGGTAGGATTTTGTTGCTGTCAAAACCAAAAATATTTATTCCAATATTGTTTTGTTTCTCAAACTTTGGAACATCTGTTAAGGACCTGGAAACCCAATATTGTTCCATTTGAATTCTTGCAATTTTGTCATTTATTTGCTCTGCCTCTCTCTGTTTTTTGTTACGAGATACAACGCAGCAGGCACTGAGTATGCGAAACTTTTGTTGTCCAGATTTTGAATATTCAGAAAGTGATTTACCACCAAGGCAGCTGGTGTAGCAATGTAACTGCTACCTGAGATAGGCTTGAATTTGTTAATGTTTATATCCAAATGATCAATTTTCTGAACAACCAATCCACTACCGCCGCTTGAAAAATTTTAATTGAGTTGTTCATTTGATCAATCATTTCAAAAATTTCATCATCTGATGGTTCTGTTGTTAAAGTTTTCGACTTTGTGTTTGCATGACAGCCGACTTTGGTATCATCTGCTGGTTTCAACATCTGTACAAAAACAGAGAGCTGAATTTTCAAAGGTCCAAGCTCTGCTATTTCAACTCTCACGAATAACTTAAGGTCTTCGAGATGTTCCGTAAAAAAGTTAACATATTAATTTTGTTGTCCGCTTGTAACTTGAACGACAGGAAAAGTTTTCAACCGCATGTTTGGCCTTCTGTTGCCCATTCTTGCTTTTAACTTTCTTTGAAACCTCTGTGTGAGTTCCATGAGCGTGCTTTCCATGTCTAACACAAGATGAAGTGTCGCCAAAAATTTGCGTACATTGCTTGCACTTCGTGTACGTCTGAAATCCATGAACTGTTTTCAAACGCTGAATAAGTTCCTGCTCTGAAAGAACTTCTTTTCACAATTTCCGCGTTTATAGTCTGCCGCTTTTTCATGTTTTGTGTTATGCTCCTTCTCCATATGTTGCAATAGCTTCTCTTTGCTGCTGTACCTCTTCGAGCGCTCGTCACAGCTGAAAGTCTTCATCTAAAACAGAAAAATTTATATCAAAATTCCATTACCGATGAACACTTTGAGAAACATGCTAAAAAACTCATCCACGGATCCTTTATGGTAACTTAAATTATACATGGAATACAGGGTACTTGATCACTTACCCTCTCCACTTACTACTCCTAAAAGATACTATCTACAAAATCAGAGATTTAATTTATCTTGACCTTGTATTTTTTTGGTTTTTAATTTTTTGTGAGCTGGAAATGAATGTCCTGAATAATTTTGAATTTGATTTATTTTAAGAATAAATCAATGAAAAAACAGATCTGCATTTGAAAAAGCAAATGAAAGGGAAAATAATTGGTCGAACTTTATCAGAGAACAGAAATTAAAAAAACTGCTAAAATTGTAAATTTTCTAATATTTTACATGCTAATATTGTACTAGCGAAAACTCCAGTAAATTAGATGTTTGCCGGTTTCATCATTTAGCACATGTGCAAATGGGTTTTAGGAGAAAATTGTAGGACTTACACTTCTAATTTGTTTGATTGGTTGGTTAAATGTAAGCTTCGTCAAAAAAACCAAAAACTTTCAATTCTTACATCTAAATTTCACGAATCTTAAAATCAAGTTTCTAGGAATTATTGGATAGAAAAGCAGTTTTTCATGGTAAAAAAAATTACCTGCAAAATACTGGGCTTAAACTGAAGCGATACTAAGTTGATTAAACCACAAAAAAATGGGTAGTCCTCCGTTTTTCCCGCAATTAGGTGTTTTGCTTTAGTTTAGGAGTAAAATTTTGCAAACTTACAATACTGCAACCACTTGCAACAACTAGATTCAAGTATATAAGATTAAACTTACTTCCATGATACTTTTGTTGTTAAATTTTCACGAATCAAAACTAATTCATTGGGAAAGAAAAAAAACGACTGATCTGTAGTTGTTGGAAGCTTCAAAATGAATATTTTTACGGCAAGGATTGTTTTTATAGTACTCGTGTCTCTCTAAAATCTGTTTGCATTTTGATGTGTGTTGAATTGATTTTTCTTTTTGTGTGGACCCAGTGAACCTTGGATAAAATCAGGAAAATGAACTAAAATCTTTTATGGCTGTTTGGCAGTTTTTTTTAATGTTCTTGAATTTTATATTTGAATAGAAACTCGATGTATGGTTGCTCAAAGTTTCCAGTTTCCAACTGACTTTTTCTCCTTGATAATTTTAGGGTTGTTTTAAAAACTGTCAGCCAAATCTTCTACTTACAGTCAAATATGTTAGCAATCAAATATGACAGAATCAAATCGTTAGCGATTTGATTTGCAGTAAAATTTTTAATGCTTTTTGAAGTTCAAAAAAAATTTTGATAAAAGCAATTCCTAGATGCAATACGACAGAACAATTGACTATATTTTAAAATTGATGATTGATGCAGTGTGACCTAGGCGTTCACAAATGGATTCCACTTAACAAATTTCTTAATAGTCAGCTGAGAACGTTTTCGTGGGATTGGAACAAAAGTAATTCAACAGTCAATCAAAAATTGACAGATTGTCTGAAGAGCAAATCATGTTTTTCATTGTCTTCGGTCTGAAAATTTATTAGCGTACCATGCAAAAAAGTCGATCACGTTTTTTCCAATTTTAGCTAAAGTCGCAAAAGTCGCTAAAGTCTCAAAAATTTCATCATCTGATGGTTCTGTTGATAAAGTTTTTGACTTTGTGTTTGCATGACAGCCGACTTTGGTATCATCTGCTGGTTTCAACATCTGTTAAAAAACAGAGAGCTGAATTTTCAAAGGTCCAAGCTCTGCTATTTTAATTCTCACGAAATACATAAGGTCTTCGAGATGTTCCGTAAAAAAGTTAACATATCAATTTTGTTGTCCGCTTGTAACTTGAACGACAGGAAAAGTTTTCAACCGCATGTTTGGCCTTCTGTTGCCCATTCTTGCTTTTAACTTTCTCTGAAACCTCTGTGTGAGTACCATGAGCGTGATTTTCATGTCTAACACAAGATGAAGTGTCGCCAAAAATTTGCGTACATTGCTTGCACTTCGTGTACGTCTGAAAACCATGAACTGTTTTCAAACGCTGAATAAAGTTCCTGCTCTGAAAGAACTTCTTTTCACAATTTCCGCGTTTATAGTCTGCCGCTTTTTCATGTTTTGTGTTATGCTCCTTCTCCATATGCTGCACTAGCTTCTCTTTCCTGCTGTACTTTTTTGAGCGCTCGTCACAGCTGCAATTGTTCATCTAAAACAGAAAAAGTTATGTCAAAATTCCATTACTGATGAACACTTTGAGGAACATGCTAAAAAACTCATCCACGGATCCTTTATGGTAACTTAAATTATACAAGGAATACAGGGTACTTGATCACTTACCCTCTCCACTTACTACTCCTAAAAAATACTATCTACAAAATCAGAGATTTAATTTATCTTGACCTTGTATTTTTTTGGTTTTTAATTTTTTGTGAGCTGGCAATGAATGTCCTGAATAAATTTGAATTTGATTTATTTTAAGAATAAATCAATGAAAAAACAGATCTGCATTTGAAAAAGCAAATGAAAGGGAAAATAATTGGTCGAACTTTATCAGAGAACAGAAATTAAAAAAACTGCTAATATTGTAAATTTTCTAATATTTTACATGCTAATATTGTACTAGCGAAAACTCCAGTAAATTAGATGTTTGCCGGTTTCATCATTTAGCACATGTGCAAATGGGTTTTAGGAGAAAATTGTAGGACTTACACTTCTAATTTGTTTGATTGGTTGGTTAAATGTAAGCTTCGTCAAAAAAACCAAAAACTTTCAATTTATACATCTAAATTTCACGAATCTTAAAATCAAGTTTCTAGGAATTATTGGATAGAAAAGCAGTTTTTCATGGTAAAAAAATTACCTGCAAAATACTGGGCTTAAACTGAAGCGATACTAAGTTGATTAAACCACAAAAAAATGGGTAGTCCTCCGTTTTTCCCGCAATTAGGTGTTTTGCTTTAGTTTAGGAGTAAAATTTTGCAAACTCACAATACTGCAACCACTTGCAACAACTAGATTCAAGTATATAAGATTAAACTTACTTCCATGATACTTTTGTTGTTGAATTTTCACGAATCAAAACTAATTCATTGGGAAAGAAAAAAAACGACTGATCTGTAGTTGTTGGAAGCTTCAAAATGAATATTTTTACGGCAAGGATTGTTTTTATAGTACTCGTGTCTCTCTAAAATCTGTTTGCATTTTGATGTGTGTTGAATTGATTTTTCTTTTTGTGTGGACCCAGTGAACCTTGGATAAAATCAGGAAAATGAACTAAAATCTTTTATGGCTGTTTGGCAGTTTTTTTTAATGTTCTTGAATTTTATATTTGAATAGAAACTCGATGTATGGTTGCTCAAAGTTTCCAGTTTCCAACTGACTTTTTCTCCTTGATAATTTTAGGGTTGTTTTAAAAACTGTCAGCCAAATCTTCTACTTACAGTCAAATATGTTAGCAATCAAATGTGACAGAATCAAATCGTTAGCGATTTGATTTGCAGTAAAATTTTTAATGCTTTTTGAAGTTCAAAAAAAATTTTGATAAAAGCAATTCCTAGATGCAATACGACAAAACAATTGACTAAATTTTAAAATTGATGATTGATGCAGTGTGACCTAGGCGTTCACAAATGGATTCCACTTAACAAATTTCTTAATAGTCAGCTGAGAACGTTTTCGTGGGATTGGAACAAAAGTAATTCAACAGTCAATCAAAAATTGACAGATTGTCTGAAGAGCAAATCATGTTTTTCATTGTCTTCGGTCTGAAAATTTATTAGCGTACCATGCAAAAAAGTCGATCACGTTTTTTCCAATTTTAGCTAAAGTCGCAAAAACGCGTTTTTGAATAAAGAGAATTGGGGAGAACCGTATGGTTGTTTAAATTTTTTCCATTTCCAAGAAAACGACGTTTTTTCAGTTTTGCTTGATCTGTTAACTTTATCACAGTTTTCGAGTCAGACAGAAAGGAGCTATTAAATTTTTCTTAAAAGAACAGAAGCTACCCAATTCACTTCTGGATTGAAGTTGGTTGCTTCTGAAGTCTGGTTTAATGCAGCTGAAGTTTTAAGCATTGTTTCTCTAAATTGGTTGAATATAAACGTAATTACAGATGCATTGTAATTATAGAAAAAATTCATGAAGTTAAAACAACTTTGCAGTGCTTCAATAAAAATGACATCAGCAAACCAAAATAAATGCCTTTCTGACAAAAAGTATTCTGAACAGGATTTTGTCAGAGTTGTCTTTTTATTTGTCTTTTTTATTTAAAGTTGTTTTTTATTTAAGTTGTCTTTTTTATTTAAAGCAGAGTTAGAGAAAAATATCTCAACTAATTGTCATAATTTATGACACTTAAAAAAGTAGTTTGCATCTATTGACTGATGAAAACGTTTATTGACTGTTTTGGGAAGGTAAGAAACATTCATAAGTAGTTAAGTACTGATGAGAAACTTGTTCCGACTACCTTGTTTTGCTCCGTGGATGAGTTGTATCGGTTGAAATGATGGAAGTGCTACATGAAGTAAAAAGAAGTTCTTTTAACTTACTTTCCACAAGTTTCATGTTTTGCACCACTCCTCTTGTTAAGAGATTCTTAATGCGCTCTTGATAGACAAACAAAATGCTGTTCTTCTGGTTTCCATATGTTCTTATTTTTTGCTTCCTTATGTCAATTCGTTTTTTGAGGGATTTTTGAAGTGCTCGGAAGGCAAACAAGATGTTTTGTTCCGTTTTTTTTCTCTTTCCTTATGCTCCCTGCAACCAAAGTGACAAGATGTTGTTCCATCCTATTGTTCCTCTTGACACTACTCGTTTTTCAGATAGATCCTTTTAAACTAAAAAAACATGATGTTTCTACTTTTCGGATTCCTAAAGGACTTTGTTTTAACTTCTTAGTTTTACTTCAAACTAGGAATTCTTTTAAAATGCTGAAATAACCTGATTTCAATTGCGGGGGGTAAAATTTACTCTCAACTTGCATTTGTGTTCTATCTAATCGACGATTGTCTTCCCTGTCAAAAATTACTGATCTTTTCTGGATAAAATAATCAAAACTGAGGTCAAAGTTACGATTCTTCCAGATTATTATTTTCTTCCTTAACTTTTTGACAAACTCTATTGAAGAATCATTTGCTTCCTTTCATCATGTTCAAACTTGTTTTTTTGGGATACGAATTTCTCAAAACATAATACGTCTGAATCATATGGCTTGTTGTGTATTAATTGAAAGAGAAGTCTATTTGCAGTCTGAACGAGACTAGTTCGAAATTGAGTTTGAGTTTGTGCTCTGAAAATAGCCCTTAGGTAATATTTTCATCAGAATATAGAACGCTCCCTACTCAGACGTTTCACATGTAGTTAAAAATACTATTTTCAACGTGAGAAATCTCTGAGCCTGTATACGCAATACCAATATATAATTTATTCACATTAGACGTCCAGATTTCTGCTACTGCGCAAAAGCGTTCATGTCAATCATAGAGTGGATTTATAGCCATCAAGCATCTGTCGGGTATACAAACAATATTCTTCAAAGTGTGTAAACATAATTTATAAACGAAAGAATTAAGTTTGTGTTCTTCAAAATTACGTAAGCAGGAATTAAGCCTGCAGTCGCAATACCAATATAGATTTTATTCACATTAGACGCCCAGACTTCTGGTTCTGCGCAAAACTGTTTATGACAAATATAGAACGGTTTATAGCCCTCAGGCAGTTGTCGGGTATACAAAGGGTATTCTCCACAGCTTGATTAAATATAAACGAAGGAATTGAAACTGTCCAGATCAAAAATGAAGTTAAGGTAAGTCTATTACATATTCAGGCAACAATCCTAACATACAGGGAATAATTGCCAAAAATTTTTCATCCGCGCGCATGATCGAACATGTTTCGGGAAAATTAGCCAAAAAGTGAGTTCAGGTGTACACAATTCATACTACTGGGTTATTCAAATATTTCAACAATTTTGAGAGATCGCGATGGCTTGTCTTAAAGCTTAGCAAAACTGGCAAACAAAATAATTCTGTATAATGACAGACAACTTATCAAAAGTTTTTCTGGGTTAAGTTTCTCAAACAATGTCATGAGTTCTAATGAGAACTTTATTAATACTTCTTTGATTCTACATCTGTGTAGTGAGAAGAAAATTTACTTTTGCAAAAACTTTTCTTCTTAAGCTTTAGAGCACTTTCAATTCACTTTGAAAACTGATGAAAACGGTTTGAAACGGATGAAAAAAATAATGTATTAAACGAAAACATGAAATTGAAGTGTAAAAAAAAAGAAACACGCAGGATTGGTTTCATGTTGCAAAATCCTTGATCTTGTTATCCCAAAGTAGTTGTCTAACATAGGAAAAAATTATTATCCAGCTGCGCTATCAAATTAAGGAGTTAAGCATTTTTTTAAATAATATTAGCACTCTGCTATTTTTGTAATAGCACTCTGCTTTTAAAAATGTTCTTCTGTTACGTTTTTTGAAGTTGCAATTATGTTTTCTTTGACATTATTCGTCAACTAGACTTGAAATCTTTGGCTTTTTTATTTCTGCAGTGAAAATCAAATAGTCTCAATTGTCATTTCATTGAACCCAATTGTTTTTGCTCTAAAAAGTCGAAAAAACTTTTGCTTAACTTTCGCTGAGACTTTTTTTAGGTTTATGGCTTTAAATATCACTCCACTTTTTGAAACTTTAAGTCCTATTATTCTTAGAGTCTAGTTTACTCCAATTTCTTGCTTCCTCCTTTAAATTTCATTTCTTGCTTACTCCACTAAAGTTTATTAAAATTGAAATAAATTAGAATGTCTAGAATTTTCTGATTCTAGACTCTCTAATTTCTTTTTCTATTTTTTGCAAAACGCACTAACAAAAAAATTCAAATTATCTGGGATATGTTGTTCAAGAAAATGCAAGTGTCAAAAACGAAATTTAAATGGTTCTTTCTAAAATTTAGGCCTATGAGAATGCCTTGAACGTATCTGCTCTGGAACTAAATTTCCTTTAACTTCTTTAAAACATAACCTTTAAAAAAATGTCGTCATATTGACTACTATCCATTTTTTCTTGTTCAGGGCTATTATTGATAAAGTGATAACATTCTTGTGTTTTTTAGATGTAATAGGTTTATTGAAAATTGTTTGCAAGATGGCTGGAATGTTTTGAATTTTGTCTCACGAACAATTTAAGGTCTTTGAGATGCTGTCTAAGGTCTTCTGAACAACCAATCCACTACCGCCGCTTGAAAAATTTTAATTGAGTTGTTCATTTGATCAATCATTTCAAAAATTTCATCATCTGATGGTTCTGTTGTTAAAGTTTTCGACTTTGTGTTTGCATGACAGCCGACTTTGGTATCATCTGCTGGTTTCAACATCTGTACAAAAACAGAGAGCTGAATTTTCAAAGGTCCAAGCTCTGCTATTTTAATTCTCACGAATAACTTAAGGTCTTCGAGATGTTCCGTAAAAAAGTTAACATATTAATTTTGTTGTCCGCTTGTAACTTGAACGACAGGAAAAGTTTTCAACCGCATGTTTGGCCTTCTGTTGCCCATTCTTGCTTTTAACTTTCTTTGAAACCTCTGTGTGAGTTCCATGAGCGTGCTTTTCATGTCTAACACAAGATGAAGTGTCGCCAAAAATTTGCGTACATTGCTTGCACTTCGTGTACGTCTGAAATCCATGAACTGTTTTCAAACGCTGAATAAGTTCCTGCTCTGAAAGAACTTCTTTTCACAATTTCCGCGTTTATAGTCTGCCGCTTTTTCATGTTTTGTGTTATGCTCCTTCTCCATATGTTGCAATAGCTTCTCTTTGCTGCTGTACCTCTTCGAGCGCTCGTCACAGCTGAAAGTCTTCATCTAAAACAGAAAAATTTATATCAAAATTCCATTACCGATGAACACTTTGAGAAACATGCTAAAAAACTCATCCACGGATCCTTTATGGTAACTTAAATTATACATGGAATACAGGGTACTTGATCACTTACCCTCTCCACTTACTACTCCTAAAAGATACTATCTACAAAATCAGAGATTTAATTTATCTTGACCTTCTATTTTTTTGGTTTTTAATTTTTTGTGAGCTGGCAATGAATGTCCTGAATAATTTTGAATTTGATTTATTTTAAGAATAAATCAATGAAAAAACAGATCTGCATTTGAAAAAGCAAATGAAAGGGAAAATAATTGGTCGAACTTTATCAGAGAACAGAAATTAAAAAAACTGCTAAAATTGTAAATTTTCTAATATCAGAGATTTAATTGATCTTGACCTTGTATTATTTTTTGGTTTTTATTTTTTTGTGAGCTGGCAATGAATGGCCTCAATAAATTTGAGAAAATTTGATTTATTTTAACAATAAATCAATGAAAAAACAGATCTGCATTTGAAAAAGAAAATGAAAGGAAAAAGTTGTCGGACTTTATCAGAAAAAAGAAATTAAAGAAATACTAAAACTGTGCATAATCTAGTATTTTACATGCTAATATCGAACAGGCAAAAATTGTACAAGTCAAAATTCCAGTAAATTGCTTGACCCCAATTTAGAGTTTTTGGTTTTTATAGGCTGTTTGACCTCAATGCTTGGCTTTTAAGGCTGCTTGACCTCAATTTATAGTTCTTGGCTTTTATAGTTTTTGTTCCCTTCCGAAACTTAAGATACAGTCAATAATCTGCATATACCAATACGTTTTGATTGGTTGGTTAAGTGTAAGCTTCGTCAAAAAACAACCAAAAATTTTCAATTTTTACATCTAAATCTAACGGATCTTAAAATTAGCTTTCTAGGAATTATTGGATAGAAATGCAGTTTTTCATGGCAAAAAAAATGCATGCAAATTACTGGGCTTAAACTGAAGCAAAACTAAGTTGATTAAACCACAAAAAAATGGGTACTCCTCCGTGTTTTCCCAAAAATAGGTAGTTAGCTTTAGTTTAGGAGTAAAATGTTGGAAACTCACTATATTGCAACCACTTGCAACAACTAGATTCAAGTATTTAAGATTAAACTTACTTCCATAAGACCTTTGTTGTTAAATTTTTACAAATCAAAATCAATTCATTGGAAAGAAAAAGAACCACTGATCTGTAGTTGTTGAAAGCTTCAAAATGAATATTTTTACAGCAATGTTTGTTTTTATAGTACTCTTGTCTCTCTAAAATCTGTTTGCTTTTTGATGTGTGTTGAATTGATTATTCTTTTTGTGTGCACTCAGTGAACCTATGATAAAATCAAGAAAAGGAACTAAAATCTTTTATGGCTGTTTGGCAATTTGTTTTAAATTTCTTGAGTTTTATATTTGAATAGAAACTCGATGTATAGACGCTTAAAGTTTCCAACTGACTTTTTCTCCTTGATTTTTTTTGGGTTGTTTTAAAATCTCTCAGCCAAATCTTTTACTTACAGTCAAATATGTTAGTAATCAAATGAGACAGAATCAAATTGTTGGCGATTTGATTTGCAGTAAAAATTTTAATGTTTTTTGAAGTTCAAAAAAATTTTTTGATAAAAGCAACTTCTAGATCCAATATGACAAAAAAATAGGCTAAATTTTAAAAATGATGATTGATGCAGTGTGACTAGGTGATCAAAAATGGATTCCAGTTGAAAAAACTTTCCTATTAGTCAGCTTTAGAACGTTTTTTGGTTGTGGAACAAAAACAATTCAACAGTAAATCAAAAGTTGACAGATTTACTGAAGAGCAAATCATGTTTTTCATTGTCTTCGGTCTCATAAGACACTAATTTATTAGCAAACCATGCAAAAAGTCGATCACGTTTTTTTCCAATTTTGGCTAAATTCGCAAAAACACGTTTTCAAATAAAGAAAATTGGGGAAATCCGTGTGGTTGCCTAGATTTTTTCCATTTCCAAGAAAAGGAAGTTTTTTTCAGTTTTGCTTGATCTAATAAGTTTATCACAAATTTCGAGTAGGACATAAAAGAGCTGTTAAGTTTTCATAAAAGAACAGAAGCTACCAAATTCACTTCCAGTATGTAGTTACTTTTTTCAACAGATTTTTTCTACCCCTGAAAAGTTTTTAAAATTAGCTCCTTTGGCAAAGCATAGCATATTTTGTCTTGCGGATCTTTATCATACAATCAGTTTTGTGTGTCCGTTAAATTTATTTTGCATTTTGACCAATTTTTGCAATGCTGAGGATACGCATACATAACGAGAAATATACATGTGACGTTTACAACCGCTGTTGATTGACAATTGACAGCTGATAAATTGTAAAATTTGTAATGCAGCTGAAAGTTTAAATATTGTTTCTCTCAATTGGTTGAATAAAAACGTAATAACAGATGCATTGTAATTATAGAAAAAATTCATGCAGATAAAAAAATTTTGCAGAGCTTCAATAAATATGACATCAGCAAACCAAAAAAAATGCCTTTCTGACAAAATGTGTTCTGAACAGGATTTTTTTTAGTTCTTGTCTTTTTTATTTAAAGCAGAGTTAGAGAAAAATATCTCAACTATTTCTCATAATTTATGACACTTAAAGGAAGTAGTTTGCATCTATTGACTGCTAAAAACGTTTATTGACTGTTTTGGGAAGGTAAGAAACATTCATAAGTAGTTAAGTACTGATGAGAAACTTTTGCTCTAATTTGTACACATTATTATTTCTCATAACTTTTCTTTGATTTTAGATGACATATAGACGAACTCCTAGATAAATTTTCATATTCTATTCAAATTTGAACAATCTCCAGAAAGAAAATTTTGGTTATTTAAATAAAAGTGAAGGTCTCTAGGAATGTGCATATTGGTTATACTGAATTTTGAAAAAAATTTTCTGTTAAGTTTTGTTGTTTGTTTATAAAAAAACTGCCTATAAATAACAAACATAATTTTAATATTAAACAATTGATCTCAGATAACTCATGGACACGTTTCCTCGTTTTGGTATATTTCTGGACAGCTTTAGTTATGTTTAGAAGTATCAACGTAATTTTTTCTGAAAATTATTTTGCTTTCCAAAATTTTTGCAAATCTCAAACGATGTATATATATGACTGTAAAGGAGTTTTGAGTGCTTTTTGAAACCCTTATATGGAGGAGGTAGATTAATATTTAGCCTATAAAACAAGTTTCAGTAAAAAAAAATTTGCTATGATTGCGAAATTTTGACGAACTTAAATGGTTTAATTATATTTAGATATTTTCTTGTATATCTGATGAAAGAAAGTTCTGGTATCATTCTATTTTTTCACATTTAATGAATTCTAATTTTATCTATTTTTGTTGTTCAGTCTACCTTGTTTTGATCCGTGGATGAGTTGTATAGGTTGAAATGATGGAAGTGCTACATGAAGTAAAAAGAAGTTCTTTTAACTTACTTTCCACAAGTTTTCTGTGTTGCACCACTCCTCTTGTTTAGAGATTCTTAATGCGCTCTTGATAGAAACACAAAATGCTGTTCTTCTGGTTTCCATATGTTCTTCTTTTTTGCTTCCTTATGTCAATTTGTTTTTTTGAGGGATTTTTGAAGCGCTCGGAAGTCAAACAAGAGGTTTTGTTCCGTTTTTTTCTCTGTCCTTATGCTCCTTGCAACCAAAGTGACAAGATGTTGTTCCGCCCAATTGTTCTACTTGACAATACTAGTTTTTCAGATCGATCCTTTAAAACAAAAAAAATAAGATGTTTCTACTTTTCGTATTCCTAAAGGACTTTGTTTTAACTTCTTAGTTTCACTTCAAACGAGGAATTTTTTTCAAATGCTGAATTAACCGGATTTCAATTGCGGGGGGTAAAATTTATTCTCAACTTGCAATTGTGTTCTATCTAATCGACAATTGTCTTCCCTGTCAAAAACTACTGATCTTTGCTGGATAAAATAATCAATACTGAGGTCAAAGTTTCGATTCTTCCAGATTATTATTTTCTTCCGTAACTTTTTGACAAACTCTATTGAAGAATCAATTACTTCCTTTCATCATGTTAAAACTTGTGTTTTTCGGATACAAATTTCGCAAAACATAATGCGTCTGAATCGTATGGCTTGTTGTGTATTAAATGAAAGGGAAGTCTATTTGCAGTCTGAACGAGACTAGTTCGAAATTGAGTTTGAGTTTGTGTTCTAAAAATAGCCCTTAGGTAATATTTTCATCAGAATATAGAACGCTCCCTACCCAGACGTTTCACATGTAGTTAAAAAATACTATCTTCAACGTGAGAAATCTCTGAGCCTGTATACGCAATACCAATATATAATTTATTCACATTAGACGTCCAGATTTCTGCTACTGCGCAAAAGCGTTAATGTCAATCATAGACTGGATTTATAGCCATCAATCCTCTGTCGGGTATACAAACAATATTCTTCACAGTGTGTAAACCGACTTTATAAACGAAGGAATTAAACCTGTGTTCTTCAAAATTACGTAAGCAGGAATTAAGTCTGCATTCGCAATACCAAAATATAGTTTATTCACTTTAGACGCCCAGACTTCTGATTCTGTGCAAAAGCGTTCATGACAAATGTAGACTGCATTTATGGCTCTCGGGCATTTTTCGGGTATACAAACAGAATTCTCCACAGCTTGATTAATTATAAACGAAGGAATTTAACCTGTCCAGTTCAAAAATGGAGTTAACGTAAGTCTATTACATATTTAGGCAACAATCCTAACATACAGGGAATAATTGCCAAGAATTTTTCATCCGCGCGCATGATCAAACTTGTTGGGGTAAAATCAGCCAAAAAGTGATTTCAGGTGTACACATTTCTTACTACTTAACCCACATCAACTCTTCTAAAAACTTGGAAACACACGCCAAGCTTCTTCAGTTTTAAATGAATGTGATGTTGGTTAATTTAGTTTTGTTTAGCCTTTTGTTAGGCCATAGTGGGGGCTTTCAGGAGGTTGTCCCCTAAAAGTTTGTATTTTGTATATACGGAGCTTGCTTTTACTTAAATTTATTTATTATATATGAAAAAGAAGGCTCAATGTTGGTCAATGTTGCTGAATTTTGTTTATCATTCACGATAGATTTTGCTCAATCTAATGATTCAGTTTATAATATTTTTGAAGGGTGCTTTTTTTACTTTTTGCAACTTGGTACGTTTTGCCATTTTGTGGACCAATCATTCTTGATCATTCATCATTCAATCAATCTGTAAAATCTTGATACCCATTCAAGGATCTACCATGTTTGTATATAACGTGATGGTATCTTGTCATGTGGTATAACTAACCATGTTTTTAACATATTTTTTACAAAAGCAACCAAGTTTAATTTTACTGGGAAATTACAATAAAATCAGTGAAAACAGACGAATAATGAAAGAAAGTTTCCGGAAATATTCGAACATAAAAATCCTGATATAAAAGTCGTTTTATCAAGCTTTTCAAGTTTAAAGACGCTTCAGAGACGCAGTTATTCAATTCAAAACGCTTAGTTAGAAGAAGCGGGCAATTGTGACTAAAAATTCATATCTGACCATGAAAAAATTATCTTTCAAGCACTTAATTCAAAGAAAGACAATATGAAAAAGTCTATATTGCAACAATTTATTTTTTAAAAAATTAGAAGGATTAATACAGGAAAAAGGTGTAGACTAACATTTCGACAGGGTAGTCCCAGCTATCTCCACTGTTCTGCATATTAACTGCTGGAGGAGAACAGGGAGACGCAACCAATGATGCCAGGCCTAAAACTGGAACAGGTTCAACTTCAAATAATTTCTTATACGAATCATCAATCAAGTACGTCAATGAAACTCCTTTATACCTATACCTATAGCAATTGTATTTTTTTAACGAATCCGAAATGCTAATGAAAAAACGCAAATTCCTCAAAAAATCATATACACAATTGAAACATCGATACCCAGGCTGAGGTCCCAGACCAAAAATTGATATGTCCACACCAATATAAATAAACGAGAGTGCTTCATGCGCTTGAAATTA
>NC_134482.1:23504590-23592558 GCF_964194025.1 Convolutriloba macropyga
CACTGAATTTAGACAAAATTTTGATGTGCACGAAGAACGCACAAAAATTGAGATTTTACGTGCTTTTGAATGCAAGAATAATACACGAAAAGGTTTGAGCGCACAAAAAATTGGTGAACGCACGAATTTCTATTGACAGCACTAAAGTCTGGTCACCCTCACTTTCGAACGAAACAGGAATGCGCACAATTTTTGAAAGGACGAGATTCAAGACACAGGCAACTTTGAACGATCAAAAATCTGGTCGCAGGAAAATTCAAGAATTTTTACCTATGTAACTTTGAACGCACTAAAAAGTCTAGACCTAGGTAAATTTGAACGCACATTGTTCTGGACATAGGTATAAACTGAACTTACGAAAGTCTAGACACAGACTTTTGCGCACTAATATCCCAAAGTAGTGACCTCGAGCTCATCAAAGTTTATTGATTTGCGACAAAATTACAAGAAAAATTGAATTTACGGGTTGATTCAGCACTTTTTTTAGAGCGATCACTAAATTGAAAGCTTTTTATGTAGAAAATGTAAACACACTTCAGTTTAAAAGTTGCAAAACGTTGAATGCAAAAAAATTCGCCTTGTTTTGGACTATTTCACTTCTAGAATTATAGAACTTTGTTGAAGCTGCCAAAAATAACGCTTTGATGAGTGGGTTAATGTAACCCTTTTTAGCCGACATTTCAATGTGTCATTTTTTATATGTACCAACTACCGGGGCCGGAATTTACAACAATCTCCAATTTTTGCGTACTAATTTCTGATTTATGAAGATTTTAGTAGATGATGGTGAATTAAAAATCACGACCAGAACTACAAAATAACCAGCTATAAATTTTTAAAAGTTAGTGTCCAGTCTAACCAAGTTAGTGTCCAGTCAAAGATAATTTTTACTGAAATAAAAAGATAAGAAAGTAAACATGGCTGCAAACTATAAACTGTGGACTTCCTTTAGACTGCGGATTAACTTTGCTGAGACCTGTCAGCATTGAGACTCAGTCCCAGTGCAACAAAAAACAAAAAAAAAACATTTTTTACAAAAATTTTTGTGTCAAAGTCAACAAAAACATTGGTTGTCGCAGAAAATTCAGACAACAGCATATAATGACCTTTGAAAAAAATGCAACGCAAATGTAAAACAACGCTAAAAATTCAAGAGAAGAAATCACAACAAATCAATTGACCGCAGAAAATTGTTTAAATGAATCTTAAAACTGAAAAATCTTGATCTTTATCGAGAACTTGTTTTATTTAAAAAAACAGGTTGAGATCAAAAGAGCCGCGATATCTCTTCAGGGTGACTAAAACCCGTCCATATTGAAAGTGTTAACATAATTTTGTAAAAATTTTGAAAAATATTTAGAAAAAGTCCAAAAATATGAAAAAATGACTCTGAAATGTGAAATGTTTCAAAAGAATATTCAACCTTGATAACTCCTCGAAAAAGACAAAATTTTGGATCAAAATTTTTAATTTCAACCGCGCTGGATCAACCGACTGATAATGGTTTCATGTCTAATGATGGCTAATTATTGTTCGAATTCCTTCTAATTTTTAAAGTGAAGCGGCCACATTATGTTCGACAGACGTGCAAACTGGCGAAAACATTTGAATCATCCAAGATATTAGTTGAACAAGGCGGCTCGGTAATGTGCGATGGCACATAAGGTTCCGACCCCGCCCATCCACAATTTTGGCATAATTGTCTACCAAATGAGGAACAGATAGAAAAACCCAAAAATTATTTTTTGCGAATCCCAAAAAAGCCCAAGTCTTTTTCAAAAAATTCTGTATGAACGATAAGATAGCCTCCAAAGCAAATAACTCTGTGGAGTAAAAATTGATGCATTAGGTTGCTGTAATATGTCAATATTAAGAAAGCGAGTCAAGACGAACAGCAAAATCAAACAACAACAACAACAAACATTAATTACATCAAAAAATTTATGTCCCTCTTAAAACCTAAATTTAATAACAAAGTCAACATACCGTCAGATAAAACTAAAACTAAACAAAAATAACTTATAAATCACCAGAAAACATATGCGACCAGTCCATAAAAAGGTTCGGTAACAATTATACAAAAAAGAACAAAAACAGTAAATTAAAAAAATTAACTTATTTTTTTGAAACAGTTAACTTCAAAGTAATAAATACCATTAGGAATCAATTAATATTACCACAAATTAACGATTACCACTGTTTCTATAGAAGGGCATTAGGACCTGTCCTTATTCATTTTTTAAAGCGGCTAAAAAGAACAACAATGAACAAACAAAATTTCAATTAAAACTTGCCAGAAAACGCTGTCAAAACCGTCAAGCCAAATTTTGGCACTCAAAATATATTTGATTGCGCTTTCTTCAAACAGCTATAATGTAGTACGTGGCCATTCATTAGTAAGACTAGGTAACAAGTAGACAAAAAAGCGAAATGCTAAAGTATGTAAAACTTTTAATTTTTTTTTTTTCGAAACAAAATTACATTGAATGTCATGAAAGGCATTAATTACAAAAAGAGCTGTTTAAATAGGGTCGTTTATTCATGAAAGAGAAGCCCTCGAGATCTGTAATTATCCAGAATATTTCTTGCATATACAAAAAGAACGTGAAATATGACAAAAATCAAATTAATTTACTTTGTTTTTGTGAGAAACTGGTGTCGAAGCCAGTGAGGTCATAACAAATTCTTTAAAAAAAAGATTTTGGGACACCAATCCCTTTTATTCCCTTGACACCCATAATGTCAAATTTAACCTGTAATTAACTAACGAGATTAGGTAACAAAAAGAAACATATAAAAAACACAATTGCGAAGTTAAAAAGTTTTTTTTTTTAATTTTGGAAAACGATTGTTTTCAGAGTCATGAAAGCCATCAGCTATCTAATAATATCAGAATATTGGTTCTTCTATTTTTTCATGAAAAACCAGTGAAAACTCTCACTATACAGGAAATTTCATACGACCGAAACGACAAAGTATAAATGACAGTTAGAGACAAAATTAAAAAATTCAATTGATTTCTTCAAGAAAGAGGCGTCGAGGCCGTTAAAACGATGATGTATATCTTTCAGGATTTTAATATGTTCAATTGTGCCTTATTGTGAATGCTGATAAGGTGACATGAGAACTGTCAATAATGTGATAATGTGACAAAATTAGAAAACGTGAAAAACTGGCAAATATCAAAACAAACAAAAATCTGAAATCTTGTAGTGTCAAAGCCAGAAAACAATAACTTCAGGCTTAAAACTGCAACCGAGAACAAATTTTAAATTAGTAGAAAGAAGAAGCAGTCTTTATTTGCTGACACTAAGCTGGAAGTTGAACAAATTAAGAAAAAAAATAGAGGAAAACTAATTAAGCCATTATTTATTGAAAAGTCAATTATTTTTTAAAAAAGAAACGACCATAAACTTTCAACTGAAAAACTAAATGCATTAGCTTGGAGCTGCTTAGCAAGCAAATTGGTTGGATCTATCACTCCGGAGCTTTGATTTGATATGTTCTGTTCTTTATTATTAAAAAAAAAAAGTCTTTTTTTTTCTTTAAAAATAAGGCCGACTAATTTTTACCCGTTTTTTTGGATTGTAATAGTCCAAGAATGGCCCAAAACTAGCCCTGCTAATACTTATTGTCCGTTAGGAACAATTGATTTTTCGAATGTTGTAGATATAGATAATTTGTTAGTTAAAAACTCAAAGTAAATTCTGCATTTTTGATAATCAACTAGTAAAGTTAGCAAAAAACGGCAAATTTTTATCTACAGTGCACTCTCAGCGGACTCTGAAGTAGAAATAGCCCCCCTCTGAGTCTAAAAAGATTGTATGGGTGTTGTTTGGGGGTGTACTGTCGGCAAATTTAATCAAAGTGGACTAAAGTAGCTTATAGCTTATTTCGTGCTGTTTTTGATGAAAAAGGCTGAATTTTGAAATGTCTATCCAGATTTATTGACCAAAAAAATTAAATCAAAACAATCAACAATGCTTGTTCGTCTTCAAAAATAAAATCAACGACACTTTTTTTTAAAAATTTTAACAAATTTTAGCAAAATTGACGAAAAATTTGGCAAAAATTCCGGAAAAATGTGAATAAAAACAACGTGAATTCACTCTTCTTTTCTCAGAAGTTTAAACCTCGATAACTCCCTGTAGAAAACGAAAATGAAAAAAATCTTTTTAATTTCATATTCTACGGTGGACGAGCTTTCTAATGATACCAGTCGCAACTCTCTACGATGAATATATCGAGCGGCGAAAATTCACGGAACAAAAAAAACCCATTTGAGTATATAGTTCCTCCCCCCTCAAGAGGGTCGGAACAACTAGAAAATATTGTCGCTTGCTATTCAAAGTTGAGCCAAGTCAATGCAATGGTACTGCCAAGTCGAGCAATTTCATGATCCGTGGTACTCGATACCAGTCCGACATCATTAAAGCTGAATAAAATAGAAGATAATCATATTCATTTAAAATTGATTCTAGTGTATCATAATTCTTTTTCAGAAAAAAAGCACATTCCAGAAAGGCGTTTTTCCAAAGAATTTGGCCTAATTCGAATTGAACTTGTCATAAATGATTTTCCTGGATTTTTAATTTTTTAGAATTGGCTAATCGTGGAGAACAGTGTAATTTTATGAAGCGAAAAACCAGGAAAGTGTAACAAAATTATGTTGGAAATGTACAACAAGAAAACAAGGAGGCTCGGTAATATGCGTTCGCACATAATGATCCAGCTCAGCTCATCCACATTCTTGATTTAACTGGCTACCAAATGAGGAGGAGAGAAAACTTTCAAAAACAAACAAATCGTTCAACAAACCTTTAAGGGAATAAAACAATGCCATTTTATAGGGCCGATGAACCTTAGGGCCGTTGTTAACAGACTATTAGAAAAGACAATGAAAAAAATCAAATAACAAACAATAATAACGACCAAAATTCGATGTCTATTTAAGAAAAAAGATTTCAAAAAATCAAATTTTCATCAGATGAAACCTAGACAACACAAATCATCCTATACTTCATTAGAAAAGATATGGGGCTTGTCCTCAATGCGACTGGGTCCTCAATACGTTCCTATATTTGAAAACAATTGATATCAAAGTTATTCAAATTATTATATTTAAAATGAAATCACTAATATGTTCATTTATGTCTCCACTGGAAGCAATTGAGACATGTCATTGTCCAATTTATGTAACAATGTCATAAAATCAAGGACAAATACCGGCAAAATGTTTTTAAAAGCGCTTACATATATTAAAAACACGTAGTAACAAAGCCGAGAAAGAATTGGTCGAAACTAAAACCGTTGTAATAGCTCACTTGAAATGGTTTGTGACTTTCTTTAAAAATTGGCCGAAGCTACGAACTGACCAAAAAAGAATTTTTAAAAATGTGAAAGCTCCAAATTGTTCTTGAAAACAAATACTTATAAAATATAAAACAGACATACGATTGCACTAAAAAAGCTCTATCTAGCACCACCTCAAGAAGCCAGTTGCGCCCTTTATTACTCAGGCTAAGTCACAAGACAACAAAATGATAACAGATACATGGCAGAAGCCAAGACATCGCAAACGAATTTACGACATCGCGGAGCTAAAGAACTATAATTATAAGACGTTATCGGCAAAACTGGTAAATCATCATGTACTCCTCATCTGAAAATCAACGATCTTCCTCATAAAATTACTACGTCAACGTGACAAAAAAACTCGGAAATTAACCGCATAGTAAACTCGAAAATTTCTCATAAAATTAAATGGTCCAAGCCATCAGTCAACACAAAAACAACATAATGTTTCAATTACCTAAAGTAGTCCAGAGCTCCTATTAATGAGGTTCAGTTACAAGATGAAAGAAGTGGGAGCAAAAATGAGACAGTTGAAATTATCTTTCATTCAAAGTTCATTTGAAATTCATTCAAACAATTTGCTATAAACTGAAATCGTTAAATAAGTTCAAAAATACGTCTTAGGGAAGAAGTTGAGACCTATTGTTACAAGATATATGTCGTGACTGTTCAAAAAGAAAGACAAACACCGTCAAAAAGACTATAAAAAAATTTGCGAGAGGTTTCTGTCTCGGCCCATAAAAGCACAAACTATTAAACAAAAACAACGAACATATTGAGTTTCGTCATTTTTCAACGCTGTGCTTTTCTCCAACTTTGTATTTTTTCAATTAGATAACACTGCATTTCTTCAATTTTGCTAATGGGATATGTGTTATTTTGATGAGGAGACAAAAAGAACCTATAAAATGAGCACTTAATATCAAAAAGAGTTGAAAACCTTTAGTATCAAAACCAAGAAACTAATAGTTAATTATATAACCGTGACAAACATTAGCTAACAACCTACAGGAAATTGGCTTTGGGCCTGTCCTCACTTAGGTAACGCCAAAAATTTGAACGAATTAAGATGATATAGTGGCAAAATCCAAAAACTCACCAAAAAAAATATATTCAAAGTCATAAGAGACAATAGAAAACAACTGAAATTATTGTCTAGATCCCCTATAGCTTTTAGAGAAACAAATTGGATTTTTGATTTGTGCGACTAAGTCATTGAACTACAAAACAAATTTTACGAAGACATTTGCTCTAAGCCATAAAAACCATCAGCTTAACTCTGAAACTAATATATATATATATATATATATATATATATATATATATATGTATATATATATATATATATATATATATATATATATATGTGTGTGTATAGATATATATGAATATATATATATATATATATATATATATATATATATTCGTTGGTCATTGTTTTTTTTAAGTATTACCTGTCAATAACTGAGCCCTGATTTGGAATTCTTGTTAATAGTTAACATAAAAAACTACAAATCGTTTAATATTTTGAAAAAAAAGCCGCGCTCAAAAAAATCAGAAATGTTTTTCTTCTAAGGATCCATGATGAGATGAAGATCAGTTCTGATAATTCGTTGCGTCTAACAAAACACTAAGTCTATCAAATGGTTGCAAAAAACAACAATTTTTAAACCAAGTTTTTCAGTATACAAAAAAAGCTTTTTGGATAATTATCGAGTTTGTATCTGAAAAAAAACTGGCTAAATTGCAATTCTAGAAGCTCGTTAAGCCCTCGGGAGTTTAACTAGCTCATTTTTGAGCTTACAAAGAGTATGTTTTTTAGGCGTCTACGTCCAGTAAATTTTTCTAGTCTTAAAACTCGACGCCCTCCTCTTTTTTTGGGATTACACAAAAAACACTAACGTGAACAGTTTTAACAAATTTTAGCAAAATTGACAAATATTGCGATAAATTGGGGAAAATTTGAGAGCGTCGTCATTCGGCCGAATGTTCACATTAAATCTTCATAACTCACTTTTAAAAGTTTTAAAATCTTTTTAATTACATATTCTACGCTGGACGGGCTTTCTGATGTTACCACTCAGAACTCTCAACAATGATTATATCGATCAGCCAAAATTTACTGAACATAAAAAGCCATTTGAGTTTATAGTTCCTCCCCCCACTAAAGTGGGTCGGGAAAACTAATCGAAAATGACTGAATGCTGTAGAAATGTTCATTAATGTGGACAATGGAAAAAATATAGTTGGTCAAAAACAGACCACTTCAGTGCGCATTTTTGAAGGAGGCTTTTTCATCAGTTGTTTGTGATAAGTGGATCATCTTCATTTTTTGTCTGGATTGTTTTTGTCCAGATTAGTCTGATATTTAGTGCTCGATGACTTCATCCTGGTAGAATTATTTGCTATCGGAGAGAGAAAAAGTCAATATTGCAGCCAAAAAATCAACTCGCAAATTTTACAACTGTGCACAATTTTCTTTACAAAAGGGTTTTCTCAATTTCTTTTTTTGTCACTATGGTTTCCTTTCAACTTGGAGGATCAACAAAATAGCCAAGTAATCCTTTAGACAGACATAGTGATGTGTATATGGTACCTTCAGTGGTAATAGAGGAAATAGTATGACAACTTATGTTGTTCATTATTGATATAATTTTGATATCAATAATAAAATTCGCTACAATCACAGTTTTAGCAACATAATTTTTCGTATTCTCTCCTATCTTACCGCTGCAGGTATCATATGCACATTACTAGAGATACTCATATTCATTTTCAAGACATCAAAATGAAAATCTCATATTTATTGCAAAAATAACTAATTGATGCAAATACGATACTCGAGTGACGATTAATTGAATATTTTCTCCCTTTATTCACGACGGCAGACTCCATTGTAGGGATCCGGTACAATTGACAAAAACACCCTTCAGGTTATTTTCTACTATCAATTGTCTCACAATTCAAAGGAACCCATTTCCCTATGAAACTTCGATTCAGAAAAATAGCGCTTCCAGACAAATAAGAACCGCCTTTTGATTGTCTATTTTAAGCAATGCATAGTTTGCATATACCTTTTTAGTAGGGTCAATTCCGCTTTTAGAAATAAGTGTCTCAGATAATAGAATTTCACTTGATACCTTAGCAGACTAGCGCTCAGTTGCCAAAAAATATTCTCTGCAAAATCGCTTTTGGTGATTCTGAACTTCAGAACCATTTTGTGATATCAGAACTGAATCATAGCTGATCATTCCAATTTCATTGCTTCCACAGAATATTTTCTAGCAATACACACAAAACGCACCGCCCATAATTTCAGCCATGTATTAGCTATTTAGTAATGGTAGTAATGATTTCATACAAAAACTTTTTAACAAATAATGTGGAGGCTGTGCTGAATCTTACTAGCCATAGCAATATTATAAAACAGATTTTTTCAGCCGGCTGTCTTTCATAGATCACCAGTAGTTGTCTGTTCTTCCGAGGAATATTTCTTCCGAGGTTTATATGAACCAGCCATGAATTAATCCTAAAGAAACTGACCCCGACTATGATTCAGTACTGATCATTAGAGTAAATCTTATTATCTATTTTGTGTTAGCTTACCAAATAATGATGGAACAACAAATACAGGTAACATCTCTTCTCTGTTCACAAGTTTCAATTGATGTTTGTTCTGTCGCTGTAAAATATCAATGAAAAAGATAACGCGAAACTACACAACCACCTGTTCTGAGATAAATAGATGAATATTAAAAACTAAAGTGATCCGCTAAAACTGAAACTGCGAAAACAAGCTTTGATCAATGATCTAAAGTAAAAATACATTTAAGTGATATCGATAATTGATTTTAACTGACTTTAGTCTGAAAGACTAAGACTGCCTCACTTTTGAATTGAATTGAGGCTAGAAATTTAAATGATGATTGGGGTGTGAGATAAAAGTAACCTCTTTCCACACCACTGTGATCATTAACAAGATGTTTCCTGCAACTCAAGTTTTGTAGTCTGGAAAAACAAATTTGCACAAATTCTAGACAACGGCTCTAAAATGTTCTGATAAAAGCAATTTTCTATCTTTGAAGATGTTTTTAAGGCCTGAAAGCTGGTCTCATCATTAGAGACACAAGTGTCATCCCAGTTCAATTTGTTTAGACAACCCTACATAGGAAATATCAGTTTTATACGCATCAAAACTGCAGATTTTCTCGGTTGAGTAAGACAAAAACGTCAAAAACACTGACAACACGACCGACAATTTAAACGTACGAAATGAATGGTATGTTTTGTTTCAAACCAAAAGAAATTTTGAGAAAACAACTGATTCACAAATTTTCTAAAAATCAGTTCAAAACTCTGCGAATGTGAATTAATGAAATAATTATTTGTCAATGTTCAGCAAGTCAGCTAAATATACAACTTTAAAGAGAAAAAATTATTTGATAATGTTGTTCTGTTAATGAGCTTGGGAACAAAATTCATTAAAAATGCACACCGTTTCACATCGTTTGTAAAATGCCCAATTGTTCATCTAAGAAGCTCCTATTCAAAAGGCGGCAACGAAGAAAGGCAAACCATGTACTCCTGAAAAATCAATACAATGTTGGTAATGTGTATATGGTGACCTCCGCACCATTGAGCCGAGCTACAGTCACCATATACACATTACTCCATTTCCCTTTGTGTTTTCCACTATATTTCCATTTTTCCGCACAAATAAAAATCTATCATTTTTTGACTAAATTTACTAAATTTGCTATTATTAATTGTAAAACCTAAATTCACCATTACTATCTCTAACACCTTTATCATCAAATGTATCAATAGCTATTTTATATTGTTCTTTAGTTTCTAAATTATGTTTATTACTATCAATTGTATAATTGGTTACATACTTAGTTTTACCTTCATATATAGCATTAAGATAATCTTCCAAAATAATTTGGTTTCTAATAGTAGCTTTAGTTATTCCTTTCAACTTCTTTTCTTCTTCTCCTTTAACTGTATTAAAACAATTAGCTTTAAGGAAACAAGTTTCTATAATAGTATCTTTAGGTATTTCATCTTTCATCTTACCCAACTCATTATTATGTAAAATATCTTTTATCTTATTCATTTCAGTTTCTATATTACTATCTAAAGGAACATTTATGTTTATAAATATACTATCTGTATCTGTGTAATGATAACTACAATCTAATTCTTTTTCAAAGTAATCATATATGGCTTTTTACATATATAGCTTAGCTTTTTCTAATATAACAAAAACCTATATAATTGAACTTATCTAATTTTACATTACCTCTAGTTTTATGTACAGCTACTAATTCATTGTCGAATTCCACAGCATATTTAAAACTAATTTTTTCTACTAATTTTATATTCCTATCTACATCATTAACTAACTCTATATCTTGTCTATTATATACATCCTCTATTGTTTTTCTATAGAAGGCATTATTCATCAGTCTAAAGAATGTATCTCCAAATTTATCACCTTTAGCTTTAGCTTCTTTTCTTTTCCGTATATTAAACTCAATATTGGGCTTTAACCATTCTCTCTTACTATATTTTAACTTTTGCTTAATTGTAATATCTTCTAATTTCAAACCATGATCTAAATACCAATCTAACATCTCTCCATCTATTACATAATCTACCTTATCTGTTAATTTTAGCATTAACTTCTCATTAGGTTTATATCCTTTCTTTTTATTTACATTTTGATAATCTTTAAATTGATCTACAAATGCTTTTGTTTTCTCAGGGAAGAATGGATACTTATTTGTTTTCTGTTTCAACTCATCACTATACTTAACATCAATGGTGTAGATATAACCTGTGTAAGAGCTAGATCTAGTGTAGCCCAATTCCTCTGCGAACGAGCTCTGCTCGTGGCAAGCCAAGCCAGTTCCTGGATCATATACTTTAATCTCACCAGTAGGTAAAGCTTGAACCATAGCAGAAGCATATAATGAGTTGAAGTCTAAATAATTTAGATAATTCTCTTTCCCTGTATACTCAGGATCTATACCTTTATTCATAAATTTTACATGACAATCACCTAATACTGAAGCTAACCCACCTCTAATACCATGTTGTATTGTATCATAATATTAACTGTATTTTCTTTATAATACTTAAGTCTAACATTAGTATATTTCAACCCACACAACGAGGTTAAACCAGGAGTAGAATATGTGTAACATGGATCTATTTCATAGTATTCTAAACAAATAGCTCTAAATTTCTCAAATACGTCAACTGATAACAATACATCTGTTTTAGGATATAACATCATATAATCCTTTATTGTCTCACATTTAGTATCTTTCCAACAATCGAATGCTTGCTTATTTTCTTTATCTGTAATACCACTTTGTTTCGACTTAGAATAGCATGTTTCCTTAGTCGGTAATGTTGTTTCATGTAGTAGTTTATCTATACTATCGAACCATTTATATGGGAATATACCTTTACGTCTTTCTAAGCCACAATTATTTAATGTTATACATTCTTCATTACTCAATGTTTTAATTATAGCGTTTAAGCTAAGTGGATGGAAGAACTTAAACATATCTAATGCTTTAGCATAACCCATAGCAATACTTGTATAATTCTCATCAGTTTTAGTTAATACTTAATAAATAGGTGATTATCATAATTAGAAGAAATAAATGCATATATTGGTGCGAATGAATTGGCATTGCCACCGCTTCGCGGATTCTTAGCTTTGAGGTTACATTTGTTGTGAGCATATCCTCTAAATTTACCATTTAGATGATCATGATCTCTAACGAGGTCTTCATCCAAGTTCTCATTACAATAATAATATCTACTATATAACCGGTGAAACCGCTTCGCGGATGGAGTAATAGTCTCTTCTTTCAATGGAATATTTATACTAAATATATCTTTAAATAATTTATTATAATGATCTATTCTATCCACAAACCAATCAACTACTTTATCACAACAGTTACATTCATACTTATCTTCTAATATATCAGGATAGTCACTTTTTATATATAAACCACAAGCAAGAGGTAAGTGTTTACCATCTTTTATCATGCATTCAAAATCCTAATACATAGCAAATGGTACTCTGTTTTTATAATGTAACTTATCAAACTCTAGGTGATCATCTTTATGGAATTTTCTTCTACCTATATGTTTCTGTGTATTACATAAATCCAAATGTTTATTTAATGCATCTTCTGTTCTAAACGATACACAACATTTTAGACATGGATAACATTTATTATGATTAGATGATGTTCTTAATAGGAATGATACATCTTTACATAGGAAGTAATGATTATCCCAGTATAATGTGTTACATCCTTTATGATCATTATGATTAATTAATACTGGATTAATAGTTTTATTTTTATATAGATTGAACACATTAAATAATACTTTATCTTGATTAAGTTCTTGTATTTTCTTTAAGTGATAATAATCATATGGGGGTGTAACTCCTATTGGTAATTTTATCTCATTAATATATTCTGGTTTATTATAATTACTAATTCTACTGGGAATATGTGGCGCAGGATGTAGATAAGCAATTAGACACCATAGCAAACATTTATTATCAGTATTATGTATATCAAGTAAATATCTCAATGTGAATGGTAACTCAGTATCACATCCACCACTAGGATAAAACCTATGTATACACATTGTTCTTTTGATAAATGTTTGCAAACTCCATCCAGATTGATTCATTTCTTGTTCCTGCATTCTTGTCTCTAGTTTCCCGTTCAATAAATCCAAGTCATGTGCACCATTATATTGCCTAGTCATTAACCTAAAGGTGAATTCGTTTTCTTCTAACTTATCATCCGTAGGTTTTGTATACTTAATATGGGGATGTATGTCATGCAATGACTCCATTATTATCAAGAATTTAGGATCTTCATAACTACTACTTGTTATAATCAATTGATTATACTTCTTGTTATGATCCAAGCCTAATTCATTAACTTTATCTCGCCACTTCTTATCAACAAGATTTTTATTATTATTTTCTTTATGTTCTTCCGATTATTTTTGTTCATTTTTATTGTTATATCTAGTACTGCATATATTGCAATATCTTTCAGTTATATTTTTGTTATGATCCTTATCCTTATCCTTATCAGTTAAACTGCTCAGCGAAGTTGTTTTGCAAATTCGCAGATTCTTTCGCTCTACATTATCCAGATGCATCTTTGTTTTCAAATGTTGATCCACACTATATTGACTTAGAGAAATCTTACATGTTACACAATCAAACCTACTTCCATTTTTATTATTTCCCCCATTAACTAGCCTAACATTGTTCCTATGTTTTAATGTTGTCACAGATGATTAATTAATACAGGATTAAAAGTTTTATTTTATATAGATTGAATACATTAAATAATACTTTATCTTTATTTAGTTCTTGTATTTTCTTTAAGTGATAATAATAATATGGGGGTGTAATTCTTATTGGTAATTTTATCTCATTAATATATTCTGGTTTATTATAATTACTAATTCTACAGGGATTATGTGGCGCAGGATGTAGATAGGCAATTAGACACCATAGCAAACATTTATTATCAGTATTATGTATATTGAGTATATATCTCAATGTGAATGGTAACTCAGTATCACATCCACCACTAGGATAAAAACTATGTATATACATTGTTATTTTGATAAAAGTTTGCAAACTCCATCCAGATTGATTCATTTCTTGTTCCTGCATTCTTGTCACTAGTTCTCCATTCAATAAATCCAAGTTATGTGCACCATTATATTGCCTAGTCATTAACCAAAAGGTGAATTCGTTTTCTTCTAACTTATCATCCGTAGGTTTTGTATACTTAATATGGGGATGTATGTTATGCAATGACTCCAGTATTATCAAGAATTTAGGATCTTCATAACTACTACTTGTTATAATCAATTGATTATACTTCTTGTTATGATCCAAGCCTAATTCATTAACTTTATCTCGCCACTTCTTATCAACAAGTTTTTTATTATTATTTTCTTTATGTTCTTCTGATTCATTTTGTTCAATTTTATTGTTATATCTAGTATTACAAATATTGCAATATCTTTCAGTTATATTTTTGTTATTATCCTTATCCTTGTCCTTATCAGTTAAACTGCTCAACGAAGTTGTTTTGCAAATTCGCAGATCCTTTCGCTCTACATTATCCAGATGCATCTTTGTTTTCAAATGTTGATCCACACTATATTGACTTAGAGAAGTCTTACATGTTGCACAATCAAACCTACTTCCATTCTTAATTATTTCCCCATTAACTAGTCTTACATTGTTCCTATGTTTTAATGTTGTTACATGATTATTATAAGCGGTATTATTATCTAGATCTATCTCACAACTATCACAAAACTTTATTCCTTCTTCAGGATACTGCTCATCTAACTTTTGTTCTAAATCTTTATTAGTAACTTTTATTCCCTCATCCTTAGCTTCCTCAATAACTTTATTTCTACTATATAGTCGTGCATTCTTTTTATGTTTGAGTGATTAAATATGTCTGTTATAATTCTTTAGAGTTAATTCTTCATTACATTCTTAACACTTAAACTTGTTTGTTTTAGGCTTTTGGATATAGACAAAATCATTAGATGAATCTGAGTATAAATCTGAGTCCTTATCCTTATCAGAATTTACATCTTTGTCCTTATCAGAACCTAAATCCTTATCCTTATCAGAACCTAGATCCTTATCCTTATCAGAACCTAAATCCTTATCTAAATCTGGATAATATTTTGCTTCAACCTTTCGCAATGACTCACGCATATCTTCTTCTCGTTGTTTTAATTTAGTAACCTGTCTATCATGCGACTCTTTTATTTCTTCATTTATTTGATTAAACCTTCTGATTGATTCTAAAGATTTTTCTAATTCTACCTTTTGTCTTTCCTTATCTACTGGTTTGATTTCTTCTCTTGGTTTGTTTTTATTTTTTAACATTTGGACTGCCATATTAGTAGAACTGGATGGAGCTTGTCCATGAGATTAAGCTTGCTCACTTTGAGATTGGACTTGACCTCTTCCAGTTAGAATGTTCCCGTTGTTTTCCTGCACATTCATTTTTATATGCCAAAATTTGAAATAATATTATTTATGTACCTTTTCAATACTATAAAAATGATTAGTACCAAATGTGATAAATGTAAAAATAAAGCTTGGTGTTGGAGTTGTGATGAATGCCAAAGTAAACCATTATCATGTTTTGTATGTGATGAAATTATATCATCTAGAGAGAGACATAACCATATGAGTAAGCATTATGATGATCCAGATCAATATCTAACATGATGTCATAAGTGTAAAGTAAAAAAACATATCTCTCACTTTAGATTCAAACATTACACTTGTAGGATATGCTTGTATCTCAATAGATATAGATTTGGTCACACTAGAGAAAGATTTAAAGAACATGCAAAGAAATATAATATCAGCGAAGCTGGTTCCCAGATCAGCGAAGCTGGTTCCCGGATCAAAGTTTAGTCCTGTTAAAATGTTACTTGTGTTCCCGTTATTTATTATGTTTATACTAATTATTATAATTGTTTATTGGAATTATGATAAATATTCTGATTTAAGGAGGAGATTTAAAGGATATAGGAATATTGTACCAGAACCATTTGAAATGAAAAAGACATAACTTTATTAATTATGGCCCATCTAAATCTGGTAAAACAAATTTTATAAAAAATTATTGTGGTTTGTATGACACTGATAATGTATTCTGTATTGATTGTAGTGAGTGGAAGGGATATAATGTATATGGTGTTGATGATTTAAAGATATTAGATAATTTAGATAGTTTTGCTAATAGTCTTATTATATTTGATGATATGGGAGAAAATATTAGATTACCAGCTATAGACTCATTGTATTCTAAAGGTAGACATCACAATATTAATATAATATGTGTAGGTCATACTGTAACAGATTTAAATACAAAAGCAAGAGATTACACCCCAGCTATATATATTACTTTAAATGGTTCACAGCAATCCTTTGAAAGAGTACAACAGAAGTTTAAAATTGATTCTAATTTATATAGATTTAAACATTATAACTATGGTGTAATAAATTATAACACTATTAGCGACTATTATATTGTATTAGATAAAAATAAAAATGTTGTATATGATTCTAGAATTGGTGATCTTGATATTGAGAAATATGTTGATTATACAGAGTTTAAGGAAAAAGAATATAATTTACTAAGTAATTATTTAACAGATAGATTGATAGAACCATCACATATTAAACCAAAGGAGTTAATGTTCTATTGTGCAGAATATTTAGAATTTCAGGGAATACATAAATCAATTAATTTAAATAAATTATATACAAATGTAAAAAGTGTACTTAGTGAGATACATAGCGGATATATGGTTTTGGGTGGGGCTATTAGTTTGTTTGAATTGGATATAGTTACTTTCAAAGTAGTGGTAATAATAAGGATAATAATATTAATGGTATAGATATAATGAATATAGATAAGGCAAAAATTAAATTAAAAAATGGTAAGAATATGTCAATAGGTTATGGCAAGACCGATAAAATTAAAATTGATCTCAATGATCCATTTACTATAGTAAGTGCTTTAGCTAGTTGTCTTGTAGGTATTTATGCAACTCATAATCATATTAATTCTAAATCTAAAAATGAGGGTAACATGTAGAGAATGTAATAATAAAATTGATACTAGTAGCGGTTATCCAGAACATGATCCGGATCATTATAATATTTCACGTAAAAATTTAATGGGAAGATGTATGAAATGTATGTATAAAACATATAGTGGTTATCACTTTTTCAATAAATGTAAAATTAATAGAACGGGCCTTATAACATCAGTACATAGTTATTTTGATTATACCGATATCAATGATAGTGATAGCAATGATAATATTGATAACAATAAAGATAAAGATAAAGATGATTTAAATAAGGTTTTGAATAGTCTAAAAGATAATATTATAGAGAATTTAAAAGATTACATTAAAAATGAATCAAAAGCAGAAATTATAAATGAGATAAAAACAGAAATTATATATGAGATAAAAACAGAAATTTTAAATGATTTAAAAACAGAAAATATAATTAAGAAGAAAAGTAATGAAACTGATAATAAAACAACTAGAGTTTGTTGTTTATGTAAAATTGAAAATAATAGAGATTGTTATTATAAAACTGGTGGTTTATGTATAGATTGTTGCTCAGAGAAAGTTTCATGTCCCTCATGTAATATTGTTATAAATATATCTTCTCTTAACAAACATAAAAAAAGGGTTCATTACAATCAATCTCTAATTTCTAACAACTTCTTATAAAATGATTACAAATTACAAAGATTACATGAGATTACATGAGATTACATGGATTATTATTGATTATATAGATTATTATAATCTTGATAATCCCGCAGAATGCGGGATTATCATGATTATAATAATCTATATAATCCATAATAATCCATGTAATCTCATGTAATCTCATGTAATCTTTGTAATTTGTAGTATCAGTTTCATCTCTTCCTTAAATAAAAAAAAACAACGGGAATATTCTAACTGGAAGAGGTCAAGTCCAATCTCAAAGTGAGCAAGCTCAATCTCATGGACAAGCTCCATCTAGTTCTACTAATATGGCAGTCCAAATGTTAAAAAATAAAAACAAACCAAGAGAAGAAATCAAACCAGTAGATAAGGAAAGACAAAAGGTAGAATTAGAAAAATCTTTAGAATCAATCAGAAGGTTTAATCAAATAAATGAAGAAATAAAAGAGTCGCATGATAGACAGGTTACTAAATTAAAACAACGAGAAGAAGATATGCGTGAGTCATTGCGAAAGGTTGAAGCAAAATATTATCCAGATTTAGATAAGGATTTAGGTTCTGATAAGGATAAGGATCTAGGTTCTGATAAGGATAAGGATTTAGGTTCTGATAAGGACAAAGATGTAAATTCTGATAAGGATAAGGACTCAGATTTATACTCAGATTCATCTAATGATTTTGTCTATATCCAAAAGCCTAAAACAAACAAGTTTAAGTGTTAAGAATGTAATGAAGAATTAACTCTAAAGAATTATAACAGACATATTTAATCACTCAAACATAAAAAGAATGCACGACTATATAGTAGAAATAAAGTTATTGAGGAAGCTAAGGATGAGGGAATAAAAGTTACTAATAAAGATTTAGAACAAAAGTTAGATGAGCAGTATCCTGAAGAAGGAATAAAGTTTTGTGATAGTTGTGAGATAGATCTAGATAATAATACCGCTTATAATAATCATGTAACAACATTAAAACATAGGAACAATGTAAGACTAGTTAATGGGGAAATAATTAAGAATGGAAGTAGGTTTGATTGTGCAACATGTAAGACTTCTCTAAGTCAATATAGTGTGGATCAACATTTGAAAACAAAGATGCATCTGGATAATGTAGAGGGAAAGGATCTGCGAATTTGCAAAACAACTTCGTTGAGCAGTTTAACTGATAAAGATAAGGATAAGGATAATAATAAAAATATAACTGAAGGATATTGCAATATATGTAATACTAGATTTAACAAAAAAAATGAACACAATGAATCAGACGAACATAAAGAAAATAATAATCAGAAAAAACTTGTTGATAAAAAGTGGCGAGATAAAGTTAATGAATTAGGCTTGGATCATAATATGAAGTATAATCAATTGATTATAACATGTAGTAGTTATGAAGATCCTAAATTCTTGAATATACTGGAGTCATTGCATAACATACATCCCCATATTAAGTTTAACACCTTCGATGTAGTTAAGTATACAAAACCTACGGATGATACGTTAGAAGAAAACGAATTCACCTTTAGGTTAAGGACTAGGCAATATAATGGTGCACATGAATTGGATTTATTGAATGGGGAACTAGAGACAAGAATGCAGGAACAAGAAATGAATCAATCTGGATGGAGTATGCAAAGAATTATCAAAAGAACAATGTATATACATAGGTTTTATCCTAGTGGGGGATGTGATACTGAGTTACCATTCACATCTAGATATATACTTATTATACATAAAACTGATACTTATTGTTTGCTATGGTGTCTAATTGCTTATCAAAATCCTGCGCCACATAATCCCAGTAGAGTTAGTAATTATAATAAACCAGAATATATTAATGAGATAAAATTACCAATAGGAGTTACACCCCCATATGATTATTATCACTTAAAGAAAATACAAGAACTATAGAAAGATAAAGTATTATTTAATGTATTCAATCTAAATAAAAATAAAACTATTAATCCTGTATTAATTAATCATAATGATCATAAAGGATGTAACATATTATACTGGGATAATCATTACTTCCTATGTAAAGATGTATCATTCCTATTAAGAACATCATCTAATCATAATAAATGTTATCCATGTCTAAAATGTTGTGTATCATTTAGAACAGAAGATGCATTAAATAAACATTCGGATTTATGTAATACACAGAAACATATAGGTAGAAGAACATTCCATAAAGATGATCACCTAGAGTTTGATAAGTTACATTATAAAAACAGAGTACCATTTGCTATGTATTATGATTTTGAATGCATGATAAAAGATGGTAAACACTTACCTCTTGCTTGTAACTGTGGTGATAAAGTAGTTGATTGGTTTGCGGATAGAGTAGATCATTATAAAAAATTATTTAAAGATATATTTAGTATAAATATTCCATTGAAAGAAGAGACTATTACTCCATCCGCGAAGCGGTTTCACCGGTTATATAGTAGATGTTATTATTGTAATGAGAACTTGGATGAAGACCTTGTTAGAGATCATGATCATCTAAATGGTAAATTTAGAGGATATGCTCACAACAAATGTAACCTCCAAGCTAAGAATCCGCGAAGCGGTGGCAATGCCAATACATTCGTACCAATATATGCATTTAATTCTTCTAATTATGATAATCACCTATTTATAACTAAACTAGCAAAGAAGATGGGTGGGAAACACCATGGACAGAGTCCCATTAGACTTAAAGTATTAACTAAAACTGATGAGAATTATATTAGTATTGATATGGGTTATGCTAAAGCTTTAGATATGCTTAGGTTCTTCCATCCACTTAGCTTAGATGCTATAAGTAAGACATTGAGTAATGAAGAATGTATAACATTAAATAAATGTGGCTTAGAAAGATGTAAAGGTATATTCCCATATGAATGGTTTGATAGTATAGATAAACTACATGAAAAAACATTACCACATAGGGAAGCATTCTATTCTAAGTTGAAACAAAGTGGTATTACAGATAAAGAATATAAGCAAGCAATTGATTGGTGGAAAGATACTAAATGTGAGACAATAAAGGATTATATGATGTTGTATCTTAAAACAGATGTATTGTTATCAGTTGATGTATTTGAGAAATTTAGAGCTATGTGTTTAGAATACTATTAAATAGATCCATGTTACACATATTCTACTCCTGGGTTAACTTGGTTCTGTGGGTTGAAATATACTAATGTTAGACTTAAGTATTATAAAGAAAATACAGTTAATATTTATGATACAAAACAAAATGGTATTAGAGGTGGGTTAGCTTCAGTCTTAGGTGATTGTCATGTAAAATATATGAATAAAGGTATAGATCCTGAGTATACAGGGAAAGAGAATTATCTAAAATATTTAGACTTCAACTCATTATATGCTTCTACTATGGTTCAAGCTTTACCTACTGGTGAGATTAAAGTATGTGATCCAGGAACTGGCTTGGCTTGCCACGAGCAGAGCTCGTTCGCAGATGAATTGGGCTACACTAGATCTAGCTCTAACACAGGTTATATCTACACCATTGATATTAAGTATAGTGATGAGTTGAAACAGAAAACAAATAAGTATCCATTCTTCCCTGAGAAAAAAAAGCATGTGTAGATCAATTTACAGATTATCAAAATGTAAATAAAAAAAAGGATATAAACCTAATGAGAAGTTAATGCTAAAATTAACAGATAAGGTAGATTATGTAATAGATGGAGAGATGTTAGATTGGTATTTATATCAGGGTTTGAAGTTAGAAGATATTACAATTAAGCAAAAGTTGGAATATAGTAAGAGAGAATGGTTACAGCCCTGTAATGAGTTTAATATACGGAAAAGAAAAGAAGCTAAAGCTAAAGGTGATAAATTTGGAGATTTATTCTTTAAACTGATGAATAAGACCTTCTATGGAAAAACAATAGGGAATGTATATAATAGACAAGATATAGAGTTAGTTAATGATGTAGATAGGTATATAAAATTAGTAGAAAATATTAGTTTAAATTATGCTGTGGAATTCGATAATTAATTAGTAGCTGTACATAAAACTAGAGGTAATGTAAAATTAGATAAGTTCAATTATATAGATTTTGTTATATTAGAAAAAGCTAAGCTATATATGTATAAAGCCATATATGATTACTTCGAAAAAGAATTAGATTGTAGTTATCATTACCCAGATACAGATAGTATATTTAAAAACATAAATGTTCCTTTAGATAGAAATATAGAAACTGAAATGAATAAGATAAAAGAGATATTACATTATAATGAGTTCGGTAAGATGAAAGATGAAATACCTAATGATACTATTATAGAAGCTTGTTTCCTTAAAGCTAAAGCATATTTTTTTAATACAGTTAAAGGAGAGGAAGAAAAGAGGTTGAAAGGAATAGCTAAAGCTACTATTAGAAACCAAATTATTTTGGAAGAATATACTAATGCTATATATGAAGGTAAAACTAAATATGTAACCAATTATACAATTGATAGTAATAAACATCATTTAGAAACTAAAGAACAATATAAAATAGCTATTGATACATATGATGATAAATTTGTTAGAGATAGTAATGGTGAATTTAGGTTTTACAATTAATAATAGCAAATTTAGTCAAAAAATGATAGATTTGTATTTGTGCGGAAAAATGCAAATATTGTGGAAGAAACAAAGGGAAATAGAGTAATGTGTATATGGTGACTGTAGCTCGGCTCTATGGTGCGGAGGTCACCATATACACATTACTAATGTTAGCCAATTTTTGGTTTAAAACTAAGTAGCAGTAATGCATTTAATATGAAGGTAATTTTCGTATCTATATAAAACAACGCAAATTTACTATTTTACTTCCAAGCAGCTTTTAACTATTGGTAGTGGCGTATGTCCCCGAAAAAAATCTTTAAAACAAATAGACAAGTTTCATAACAGATAATCATTTTTGTGTCTTAGTTAGGTCAGATTTTTTTATTGGCAACAGATTCACATATATTGTTCCCAAGTATCACGAAAAATTGAACTTAATTGAAAGTTTTGTGACTGATGGAACCTATTCCTTTGCATATATGTAAAATTTCAATGCCCCTTATTCCCCTCGTTTAAAAACCATAGGTATTACGCCTCGCGCTACCGATGAGTATAGTTTGCTTCTATCACTTTTCGTAGCAGCATTTTTTTCCACGGTTTGTTTACGAGCGCTAAGACTTGTGCAGATGACCAGTTTCTACATGGTGGCAGCGCGCGTCTCGAAAACCATGTAAACCATGAAAACCATGTTAGGCTTCACGTTTGAGGAGCGTTAAAACGCGCGAAGATTAGGAGCTTAAAAATGGTGACAAAGCACTCGTGTTAGAATTATTATTTAGATGAGAACTTTAATGACGTCTTTTGATTTATCTATCTGTCCAACCATTCAAACTTTGACCAATTAATCTCAATATTTATGATACAATACAAAATGGTATTAGAGGTGGGTTAGCTTCAGTATTAGGTGATTGTCATGTAAAATATATGAATAAAGGTATAGATCCTGAGTATACAGGGAAAGAGAATTATCTAAAATATTTAGACTTCAACTCATTATATGCTTCTGCTATGGTTCAAGCTTTACCTACTGGTGAGATTAAAGTATGTGATCCAGGAACTGGCTTGGCTTGCCATGAGCAGAGCTCGTTCGCAGATGAATTAGGCCACACTAGATCTAGCTCTAACACAGGTTATATCTACACCATTGATATTAAGTATAGTGATGAGTTGAAACAGAAAACAAATAAGTATCCATTCTTCCCTGAGAAAACAAAAGCATGTGTAGATCAATTTACAGATTATCAAAATGTAAATAAAAAGAAAGGATATAAACCTAATGATAAGTTAATGCTAAAATTAACAGATAAGGTAGATTATGTAATAGATGGAGAGATGTTAGATTGGTATTTATATCAGGGTTTGAAATTAGAAGATATTACAATTAAGCAAAAGTTAGAATATAGTAAGAGAGAATGGTTAAAGCCCTGTATTGAGTTTAATATACGGAAAAGAAAAGAAGCTAAAGCTAAAGGTGATAAATTTGGAGATGTATTCTTTAAACTGATGAATAATTCCTTCTATGGAAAAACAATAGAGAATGTATATAATAGACAAGATATAGAGTTAGTTAATGATGTAGATAGGTATATAAATTTAGTAGAAAATATTAGTTTTAAATATGCTGTGGAATTCGATAATGAATTAGTAGCTGTACATAAAACTAGAGGTAATGTAAAATTAGATAAGTTCATTTATATAGGTTTTGTTATATTAGAAAAAGCTAAGCTATATATGTATAAAGCCATATATGATTACTTCAAAAAAGAATTTGAATGTAGTTATCATTACACAGATACAGATAGTATATTTATAAACATAAATGTTCCTTTAGATAGAAATATAGAAACTGAAATGAATAAGATAAAAGATATTTTACATTATAATGAGTTCGGTAAGATGAAAGATGACATACCTAATGATACTATTATAGAAGCTTGTTTCCATAAAACTAAAGCATATTTTTTTAATACAGTTAAAGGAGAGGAAGAAAAAAAGTTGAAAGGAATAACTAAAGCTACTATTAGAAACCAAATTATTTTGGAAGATTATACTAATGCTATATATGAAGGTAAAACTAAATATGTAACCAATTATACAATTGATAGTAATAAACATCATTTAGAAACTAAAGAACAATATAAAATAGCTATTGATACATATGATGATAAAGTTGTTAGAGATAGTAATGGTGAATTTAGGTTTTACAATTAATAATAGCAAATTTAGTAAATTTAGTCAAAAAATGATAGATTTGTATTTGTGCGGAAAAATGCAAAAACTGTGGAAAAAACAATGGGAAATAGAGTAATGTGTATATGGTGACTGTAGCTCGGCTCTATGGTGCGGAGGTCACCATATACACATTACTAAAGTTAGCCAATTTTTGGTTTAAAAACTAAGTAGCAGTAATGCATTTAATATGAAGGTAATTTTCGTATCTATATAAAACAACGCAAATTCACTATTTTACTTCCAAGCAGCTTTTAACTATTGGTAGTGGCGTATGTCCCCGAAAAAATCTTTAAAACAAATAGACAAGTTTCACAACAGATAATCATTTTTGTGTCTTAGTTAGGTCAGATTTTTTTATTGGCAACAGATTCACATATATTGTTCCCAAGTATCACGAAAAATTGAACTTAATTGAAAGTTTTGTGACTGATCGAACCTATTCCTTTGCATATATGTAAAATTTCAATGCCCCTTATTCCCCTCGTTTAACAACCATAGGTATTACGCCTCGCGCTACCGATTAGTATAGTTTGCTTCTATCACTTTTCGTAGCAGCATTTTTTTTCCACGATTTGTTTACGAGCGCTAAGACTTGTGCAGATGACCAGTTTCTACATGGTGGCAGAGCGCGTCTCGAAAACCATGTAAACCATGAAAACCATGTTAGGCTTCACGTTTGAGGAGCGTTAAAACGCGCGAAGATTAGGAGCTTAAAAATGGTGACGAAGCATTCGTGTTAGAAATATTATTTAGATGAGAACTTTAATGACGTCTTTTGATTTATCTATCTGTCCAACCATTCAAACTTTGACCAATTAATCTCATTAATATAATTCAAAACAATGTCCCGTGCATTCAGTTACTCAACAATATCTAGCAATACATAGTATTTTATCAATTTTGGAAAATCTATTATACAGCAAACATCATTAAAAACACAATTAGTTTTAATGGGAAACAAAAAAAAATCTGTTCTCAACGCTGATGTCTTCAAAATGATAAAAAGTACCCAGGATTTGACCGAAAATCTGTGGAGAGGTAATAAAAAACACTGAAGCAATTTCATTTCTATCTGGTTGTCGTGACATTGTCATAATAATACAGACATGGGAATGTCGAGAAACCTCTTTCAATGGAAAAACTCTGATTGGAAACAATACTATAGACAGGAAAACGAACAGCTTAAATTACCGTTTAAAGTGTTAATGAGATACAAAGTTTGATTCAACAAAGAGCATCAAGATAGATCGCTGGGTACACATATATATATATATATATATATATATATATATATATATATACGAGACCTGAATTTTGAAAAGAAATTTGTCTCAATTGTTTCTTTTTTCTTTTTTGTACCTAAAAAACGCTTCGCAGAAAAAAAAATTTTACCTTTCAAACCCGCTCAATTTGCTCATTACATAAAGTTTTAATTTTCAGTCCTCTCACTCTGTCATACATCATAAATTAATTCAGTGCAGTAAATTTATCATACGATGTACTTAATTTATTTAGTTTACTTATTCCTGAGGGGCATGTGTATAAGTCAATGTTATTTCACATGCTAGTCTGTTGTTCCCATCTCCCATAGCGGGAAATTATTGTTCACGTTTGTTATGACTTCTGGAATACCAGTTGCCTTAATTTTCATTCTCTTAGTTTTGCACTTCGCGTACAGTTGCTCAATTTAACTTATTCTTCATTAACTGTTTTTACAAATCGAGTAAAGTAAACTAATAATCATTACGCGATTCGCTAAGCGGATTCATTTAGAAATTGTGTAAAGCGCACTCGCCGCGCAAGTAGGTCATAAAACATAAACGCAACTCGCGACTCAAGAACAAGTACGCAATCTCACTTGCGTACGACATGGCGCAGCCAGCAGCTCAGAAGTGGACACCACTTGGCATTGAGCCATTTTGGGATAAAACTAGTGTAGACCCGCCGCTGAAATGGGAAAAGTGGCAGATGCAGGCCAAGTTAGCTCTTCTTGCGAATGAAAATATTACAATAGACAATTTGTTGGAACCAAAACCCGAAGCAGTGCAACTACCACTTGAACCGATCTATGAGGTTACGATAACAAGATCATTAGCACAATCGTAGAGGGAAAGATCAATCAAAAATGAACTGTGAAAATCTGTGTCAGAGACAACTGGAGATAGGAATAATGTGCCGAGACAAACCATGGGCACAGGCCGATCAAAAGACTGTGTCAATGCCTTACCTCAGTTTGGGTACTGAAGGACGTCGAATTGTTTGTAGCCAAAACCCACACCTCAAGATGGACAGTCTCTCAACAGCAGAACTTTTGACAATCATGGAAACAGCATATATTCGTCAGCTCAATATCACAATTGATAGGTATGTACTTCTCACCACAAAACAGACAAGAGGAGAGTCCATCGAACATTTGTTCGGAAAATTGAAAGAACTTTCTGAAAATTGTGAGCTCGGGAGTCAAGAAGACACCCTCATCAGAGACTTATTTATTGCAAATATGTTAGATCCAGAAATTCAACGGGACTTGTTGCGAGAAACTTTAGAACCAGCCCAAGCATTACGTTTGGCCATAAATATGGAATTAGGTCAAAGAAACCAACTACAAATTACAGACTCTGCAGGAACTGTGGCTTAACTTGGTCAGCTTATCATAAAGTCAAGTGTATTGAGAGAGGCAAGACTTGCAAAAATTGTGGCCTCCAAAACCAATTTTCGCGAGTGTGCAGGAAACCGAAGTCATCATCAAATAAATCTACCCGCTCTAATGTTAACTTCGTTGAAGAAACTACAACTGACCAAACGGTAAATGCTATACAAAATATGAATTATAACCCGCAATGCGAATCGGACTACGATAGCTCAGATGACAATATGGTCGCTAGCATCGCAAGTAACGCAATACAGATCGAACCAAAGAACACCATCATACAAATTGGTAATACCCACGTTGGACTTCTCATTGATTCAGGCAGTGTATGCAGTATTTTACCCGAGTCTCTTGCTTCGGAGAGTGTGGAAAATTCTCCCCTTGCTCGTTGGCTGATGATAGCGCCTCCCCAGGAACTCAAAACATTTTCAAACGAACCCATAAACGTGACGGGTATGATACAACCACCAATTGCGAGCAATGGATGGCGACTTGAAGAAGCTGAATTTGTAGTAGTCCGTGACGGGCTAAAACCACTAGTGGGTAGAGATCTATTTGACGCTCTCGGAATCTCAGTAACTCAAATCCCAAAACATGAGGGTAGTATGGTCAACACTATCACATCTCATTGTCCATTTAAATCATGTATTGCGCAACAATTTCCTCAACTTATTACACGTATTGGTTGCTCAAAAATACACATTGTCAAATCTAAATTCCATCGAAATTTTCAGCCAAAACATCAAAAGAGTAGAAGAGTACCCATTAATTTACAAGAACAAGTAAATAATGAAATTAAAAAACTTCTTGTAGAGGGACATATAGAAAAACTGAATAACTGCTCTGACCAATATTTTATTTCACCTATTGTAATCACAGTCAAACGAGATCAAACCATAAAGTTAGCACTAGATTCTAAAACTCTTAACAAAGCAATACACAAGAACAAATATCAGATGCCAAATATTGAAACACTTATGGATTCTATATCACAAATAGTAACAAACTACAAAACAGAACCAGCCGAACAAATATATTTCTCTACTATAGATCTTAAATATGCATACAGCCAACTAAACTTACACCCTGAAACTGCTAATCATTGTAATTTTTTAATATTGTAAGTGGTGACATGACAGGCACATATCGATTCAAGACGGGATTTTACGGTGATGCCTGCCGATTTTCAGAAGGCAATGGATTACACCTTGATTGGACTTAAAAATACATTTTGTTTCTTATACGACATCTTAATTGTTAGCAAAAGTTCAGAAGATGATCACGTCCAACTTGTATTAGATTGTCTTAAAAAATTGGATGCAGATAACCTTCGAATTAACCTTCCTAAATGCCACTTTGCGAAACAACAAATTTCCTGGTTAGGATATAATATAACTCAATCTGGGATATCGCCACTCGAATCAAAAACATCCTCTATTATGTCATTACAACCACCTAATACACTTAAAAAATTACGCTCATTTCTCGGCTGAGTCCACTATATTAGTAAATTTATTCTCAATTTAGCTCAACTTTGCCATCCTTTAAGACCTCTACTTCGTAAGTCCACTAAATACATTTGGACTGAAGTTCATACGCTACATTTTAATGCCATTAAAACTCGCATAGCAAATCATACAGAAAACATTCACTATAACCCCCAACTTGAAACACGAATCAAATGTGATGCTTCTCGCTCCGGATTGGGAGCAGCACTAGAACAACTAACAGTTGACGGTTGGAAGCCGATCTCTTTTGCATCAAGATTTTTAAACAGTAGTGAAGTACGTTATAGTATTAACGAATTAGAACTTCTTGTGGTAGTATGGTCCATAGAATAATTTAAAAATTATTTGTATGGTAAAGAATTCACTGTTATCACTGATCACCGCGCATTACTTTCCATTTTAAAAAAACATCGATCAAATAAAAGTTACAATAGTAGGTTATCACGATGGGTTGATCGTCTTTTGCCTTATCAATTCTCCATAGAGCATCTACCTGGCGCGAAAATGGGACTAGTTGATTACATATCTCGAAATCCATATCAACCAGCAAAAAGTGTTTGCAAAAATGACGAGGAATTTTTAGTTGCAACGTTATCAAGCATACATTCAGATGCTCAATTACTTCAACGAAAACACAATCTCTCAGCTAATTCACTTCATAAATTATGTATTGATATTGATGGTGAAAATAACAATTCCACCACTAATACAGAACAAGTTTTAACCATAAATTACGTAACACCAAATCCTCAAACTAAAATTCATGATTTACTCGCCCCGCGAAACAATATTTCAAAATTCTGTTCAAAACAAACTTCTAATTCAGACATAAATTCCGCCCAGCGTGTACGCTTAACAAATGTTAGTTCAAATCTCGCCCCGCGAAACAATAGTTCAAAATTCTGTTCAAAACAAACTTCCAATTTAGACATAAATTCCGCCCAGCGTGTACGCTTAACAAATGTTAGTTCAAATCTCGCCCCGCGAAACAATAGTTCAAAATTCTGTTCAAAACAAACTTCCAATTTAGACATAAATTCCGCCCAGCGTGTACGCTTAACAAATGATAGTTCGAATCTCGCGGCGCGAAAATACAACTCTAATGTAACCTCCCTTAAATTCAATCAACAGTATAGTACAAACGCCCCGCGCGTACATTTAACTAATAATACTAAATCATTCGCAGATCAAAAACATAACTCATTTCTCCATTCCACTAATAGTATTAATTGTACTAGTGCACATGATCAGCGAGTACATTCAATTCAAAATGATTCCGTATTCGCACATACATATCCTACTTCAAAAGCTAACACTTCTAAATTGATTAATAGCACCTCCGATCTCGCATCGCGAGTACGCTTTTCCTTTAACAATTTAACACCCGCCAGGCATAATACTTTATTATTTACTCAAAAGACTAGAATGCATTCCTCCGATGACTCTTTTACAAAGCAAATTACTAAATACCCAATTCACTCTAAATTTGCGTCACATAGTCTACCATTTACAACTAATCCTGTACAAATTGAGTCTCAAATGCCAGTAAACACAAGAAAAGCGTCACTCGTTTTACCAAAATACTTCCAAATTTACTCCATTAAGTCATTCTCACTTGTCAATCAAAAATCAGCCTCAAATTCCTACTTTTTTAGTAAGCCACACTCAAATACTTTAAATAACTCACGTGCTCAATTAACAAACAACAAACAAGTGCTTTTTGCCCAAACTCAACCTGAAATTCAGTTGTCTTCTTCTTTGTCAATTAACTTAATTGAAAAAACTCAAATCTCATCAACAATGAGTCAACAAGCTTCACCTCTCTAGGGAAAATCAATCTCCTCCCGAACAACCAGAGCTTCGCCTCGCGTGTCATTCACAGACATTGCAACCACAAGTACGCCACGCAGATCCTCCTCGCATTCAAATTTAAGCACTCCACTAACGGATAGTCCCCAAGTAATGTTTTTGGAGAGAGTGGTGGGAAAAGTATTCAGCAAAGGTCTAATTGCATCACTCACAAGCAAGGACGCAATTCTGCAAGAGGTTCGGGACTGTATAATTCGGGGAGATGAAGAAAGACTAAAGGCCCTCAACCCGTATCCGCATAGCTATTGGCGGGACCTTCATGTGACTGGCGGGTGTGTTTGTATGGACGAGAAGGTGGCCATTCCGAATGCACTCAAAGATGCCCTCATTGACGATTTACATGCGAGTCACCCAGGTAGCTGGGGGATGGTATGTATGGCTCAGCACTGCTGGTGGCCATACATGAATCGTGATTTGCTTGTCAAAGCAATAGAGTGCAAACCTTGCACTGCTATCGGTAAAAATTTAAAATCTGTCCTTCCCGCAAAACAATTTAAAGCACATACACCATGTATAGTTCCAAACCAAGAAATACAAATTGACTTTGCAGGGCCCATTAATAACGAAAAAGAATGTGAAATATACATTTTAACATGCATTGATATATTTTCAAAATACCCTTCTGCAGAATTGGTTGATAATGCAAATTCCTCGAATGTCATAAAATTTTTAGATAATTATATACAAATTCATGGAGTTCCTCGTTCCTTAAGAATAGACCAAGCTCGTTGTCTTGTAGGTAACCAAGTAAAAAAATTTTGTACAAAAAATATAATCAGACTAATACCAGCTCCGGCAAACGATCATCGTGCAATAGGTTTAGTTGAACGACTTATTGGTACTATTAAACAACGCTTGGCATGTATAAAAGACGCAAATAAAGAAGTAAATTCGTTCACCATTAAAGCAGCTTTAAAATCAATTATATACCAGCTTCGCATATGTAAACATAGAACAACTAAGCTTTTGCCATTCGAATCTCACTTTGGGCGTAAAGCCAATACACCACTTAGTAATATAAGTACTCAACCAAAATCATCTGACTTAAGTTATGAAAAAATTCTGAATCATTATTTAGATGAAGAAACTGTAACCACTAATGAATTGCTGCCGGAGGAACACTGGGGAAACAGCCGGAGTGACGACAAAATTGAACGCAATATGTGTAAAGCGACAAAGGATGCCACCACTCGCGAACGGCTAGCAACTGATAATGAACCCCGTTTCCTTCGCACCACGCAAGCGCATCGTCCACTTCTACTGAAAGAACACGCCGTACAGTTAAACATTGCCCGAAAGAAACATCTTCATAAAAGATCCAAGAAGAATCTGGACGGTTTGTATGAGGTGTTGGCCCCAGGATCGGTAGTACAAAAGACCGATCAATACACTTCGGTCATTCGCGAGCCGGGAAAGATGGAAGTAACAGTGCGCAATAGTGATATTGCAAAATTTGGTACTCGGGAAGAACGAAAAACCAAATTAACCGAATACATAAACCGTCGAGGACCCCGCACGCACGAGAAAACAACTGAGGCTAAGATACTTAGCCACATCAAAGAGTGTCCCCGCATACAAAAAGGAGACCGAAAAATGAAGCTTCGAAAACGAGAAACTGGTAGCAGTGTATCCTCAAATAAATCCAACATTGCTCGCGCAATGCGAGTACGCATGCCTAAAGTACCGGACAATTTCGGTCCCCAAGTAATACCCCAAATTCCAGAGGCTGCTCCCGAACAGCAAATTAAAACTGGAGAAGTATTAATTGCACCCCCTCCTACAAATACTCAACAAGAAGCACTCTTATCATCTCCTTCAGTTCCAACAACAACATTACCCCATACTCTGACAAGAACAAAAAAACGGACCAGAAAAAGTCCTAAATATTATGGATATGATAAAGAAGATTCATCTGGTGACTTCACTGATTCGTGTCCTCCGAACTTTGCTCCACCTCGTAGGAAAAGACGCGTAGGCGACATCGAATCGATACAACCTTCGGTTGTACAAACAATTGTTGATACAGCTACGCGGGTTGAACCTATCGCAAACAACTTTCCCTCGCCTATCATAGGACAAGTGTCACCGACGGACCCCCGTATACGACCAACCGATCACAGCACTTCAAATGAGCTAATCATTGATGAAGAAGACATGTGAAAACTCTGATTAATTAAAACTTGATACATTATTAATTATGACTAGCTATGATAACCAGTAAATATATTGTTGATACTATTTAACCGGTGAATAAGTATTATTATTATTCATATTGTTATTAAAATTTTACTTTATGCAATTTTAATTTTCATTGAAGCGGGAGAAATGTCATACATCATAAATTAATTCAGTGCAGTAAATTTATCATACGATGTACTTAATTTATTTAGTTTACTTATTCCTGAGGGGCATGTGTATAAGTCAATGTTATTTCACATGCTAGTCTGTTGTTCCCATCTCCCATAGCGGGAAATTATTGTTCACGTTTGTTATGACTTCTGGAATACCAGTTGCCTTAATTTTCATTCTCTTAGTTTTGCACTTCGCGTACAGTTGCTCAATTTAACTTATTCTTCATTAACTGTTTTTACAAATCGAGTAAAGTAAACTAATAATCATTACGCGATTCGCTAAGCGGATTCATTTAGAAATTGTGTAAAGCGCACTCGCCGCGCAAGTAGGTCATAAAACATAAACGCAACTCGCGACTCAAGAACAAGTACGCAATCTCACTTGCGTACGACACACTCCTCTAATTTCTTGTGATCTCATGTTCAGCCCTTCCTTAAGTTACACTAATAAAACAAAAGCTTCTAACCGAAACTCTGTCTGCTCTCTGCTAATACGTTGCATGGCTCATTCGAATTGTTGCCGACTTTTAGGTTTTGCTCATTTGTTTTCATTACGCTGAGATATTTGTATAAAAAAACTCAAACTCCTCAGCACTGCCCTCCATTGCGGCTCAATTTTATTGTTTTCAGCTGTTCCTTGACCAGAGAGTTTTTTTCATCCTCGTTATACGGTGGAATCAGGATATAGTAAAGTCTTTTGAAAACCAGAGGTTTAAATATGGGCTAACTTAACCCAATGTCTTGATTCATTTCTTCTTCAGCCTCCTTGAACCTGCCTTCGTTTTTATCATGTAACTTGGGCGTCTGCGCGGTATCTCCTCAAAACTGTGCTCCATCTATTCTGTATTATATTGGCAGTTTGCAAATATAATCTGTTAAATTAAATATTATATAGAACAAAACTGTTCGATTTAGCCAATATTAATCATTGCCTAATTGCCACCAAATAAGGGTCGCCGGTTTGAACACTGAAAACTTGTTCAAAATAAATCTGCATCTCTTTATTCTCAGAAACCATAGCGGAACACGCTTTAATACTTTTATCAAAACTGTAGTGACAACCTCCAAAATAGGACACACCCTAAAATCACCCTGCTGAATCAAAGCCCATTTCTAAATTGCATTAATTAAGTGAAAGTGTCTTTTAGGATTTAAGTTGGCCATGCTGTTCTATTCTATTGAAGGTTAGCGGACCAAGATCATAGCATGTCGTAATCAAAAGGGATGTAAATGGAAAATGGGCTCATCTTGTTAAGTTTTCTTTTTCATCAGCATAATTGCAGTTCGAATTCAGTTTGATACGCCGTCTGCTTAAGAGGGCGTGATTAGTTTAGATAATAAAAAATTCAAACACAAAAATTTGAACGGATGATTTGTGTATACGATAAAATTAATTGTTCGCTTTTGTGAGTAAAAGATTTCCATTGTTTTAAAAAAAAAATTGTTCAGCGTAAGAGAATATTTCTTTTAAAATGATCATTACAACCAAAAATAATAGTGAAAAATAATTACTATATGTCATCAATCAGCAATAAGCGGATTTAAACTAATCTTTAAATTTCGAAATCAACAACCTATTGCAAACAGAAAAATTCACAAATTGATTGGAGAAAAAATTTGTGAACCAAAATATGGAGAGTACTAAGGTATGTATTTTTTCGACCACGCAAACTTGAGGATATTTTAAGCCAGGAATCGAAATAGATATTCTTCTCAATCTTCACCAGGGATATCTTGCAACATGATGCGGGTTCTTCGCCATCGTTTCACACCCTGTACATATAAATATTGTGGGTGCATATTTAAATGTACTTTAATTGAAATGTGTTTAAGTCAGCTTGGTGATCAAAATTTTGGTCACTCAGATAAAAAGGAACAACAAACAACTCGTTAGTGGTACTAAGAATTTTTTGAAGGAGTTGAATGACTTTTAACACAGCCCAGTGATGCTGTATGGTTAAGAGTTAAATCATATATTCGTTTTCAATTGCCCTAGACCAAAACTGATCGTTATCTTGCTAGAGCAACCAAGATTCTTGCAAAACTGATGCAAGATTATAAAATAATACTGCCAGAGTGTTGCAAGATGGCTAAAGGATAACCCTCTTTCTTGCAAGACACTTGCAAAATAACCAACTCTCTAGCAAGTATAAACATTTATCTTGCTAGCTTCAAACAAAATAACTTTCTTTCCTTAAAAAATATAGCTAACTTTTATATTCAAATCGACTGTATCAGTGTTTTCATTGGTAGCGCACTTTTGTCAAAGAACGAAGAAAGATGACGGAAATTCAATGTTTTGATTGATCATTTAAATAATTCTCACACACATAAAAATGCTTCAAGTTCTTTATCGTTTTTTTTTCTTAGAGCAAGCCTTTGTCAGCTTTTTCGGCATCCGTGTCCAGACAAAGCACTCCCGGACAAAAAAGTCACAAATAAAATATTCAAACAATTGTAAATATAATCTACAAACAATTAACAAACATAATCTATAAGTTAAGCTTCTGAATGCATTGTTTTTAATTGATATGAATTAGGACTAAACCAAAAACTTGTTTAAAAATACGTTATTTGTCAAAAACTATGTTGTAATAAGCTTAATTTTTGTTCAAAGAAATACAATCATATGAATACCTTAAGAGGTTTCTTTCTTAATTGATGTGCACATGTTTGACTCTATCTTTAGTTCGGACTATTTTGCCTGGGACTGTTTTGTCTGTTTTCTTGGGACTATTTTTCTGGGACTGCTTCGTCTGGGAATATTTTGCAATTTAGGACTGTTTGTTTGGGACTGTTTTGTCTGTTCACCTTCGGCATCAAGTTCTCTAAAGAGTGGAAAGCATTGTTCTTTTTAATGATAAAAAGCCTTTTGTATACTGAAATTAATACGAAATCGAAGACAAAACAACTCTTTCTAATATCAAAACACAATAGAGAATTATTCCAAATTTAACTGTCTATTTTACAGTAAATTTTGCTAACTCATTAGTTACTTAAATCCTAGCTGCATTTTTGTTTTCAATTTCTCACTTTTTCAAGAGCGCCATTCTTATGGGAAAAGAATCTCAGTTAAAAGATTATTGTAGATATGATTTTGAGATCGCTTCAAAAATATCAGTTATTTCATGAAATTATGTTATCAGTGATCAACGCCGGTAACAACTTGTAAACAAATTCACAAAATCGTTTAGCAAACAGCTAAAAAACCCCAATGTTTTCATTAAATTCAACTCAATCGATTTTTATTGGTTCATGCTATACTTTGAAATTATTTCATGAAAACTACTATCATTATTATAGCACATTATGGTCAGGAACTGTCAGTTTTAACATTCGTTCTCAACAGTAAACTTTTCTATCGATTGGAACAATTAAAGTCCACGAATCAATGTCAAGACCGTAAAAATCTACCTCCAATCTTCAAACATAAATGAGATTCAATTAAGATTCAATAAATGACTCGAAGTACAATTTGTTTGGCAACAAACATAAGAGTTAACAGCTTCAGCTATAACTTATTCAGTTCTCACATAGGAGTTAGTTTTTTTGTTATTCCGATTTGGAAATTTCTATTACATGTTTACCAGGTTGAGGTCCAGACCCAAATTTTTGTCTGATCAGACTTTCCAAACCAATATGATCTCTGATCAGACCTTCCAGACCCAAATTTTGTCGGATCAGACTTTCCAGACAAATAGGGTCTCTGATTAGAGTTTTCAGACCGAAGAATAAATCTCTTAATTTTCCTATCATATATTCGTTTCACAAAACTGATCTTTGCAGTATTTATATCATTTAAGGAAAAACCGATTATAAAAGTTATAAAAGTGTTGCTAAAGAAAACAAAACCCAACTGTTCAGAACAAATTTTATTTAGTATATCGTTTATTGTATATTTCTGGCTCAATGAATGAGGTTGAACAGCTTTCCATAATAAACATCGGGGTCTCCAGTTAATCAAAAGTTCCTCTGAAGGGGACCGGCCTTTGCTATCAGCTGGACTCCTTTTTTCTGATCACAGCTATCTGACTTTAGATGACTCTCTGATCAGAACGCTGATTTATTGTTGCCTCTTGGCTGGGCCAACATCTCTCAGTAAAAAAAATTGCACCCAATTGCGCTCGAACCGTTTATGATCAGGCTCAAGTGCGCTCGAATACGCCTATGATCAGATTTTTCAGATCAAATTGACCTCTGACCAGACCATTTCCAGACCATGGTCCAGACTCTAGTGCGCTCGAACTTCCGTCCAGAACCTGTTATTTCGGTCTGGCAACACACGGGTGTGCGCTCAATTGGGTCTGATCATAAAGCATTTTGTGTCTGCACCTCAACCTGGGATAAGTTTTGCGCTTATGGAAATGATTGTTGTAGCTGCTGTGGCATTTTTAAAGGAAATTATGATTATAGAGGGATAGAAGGATAGAACAGACAAAACGTGCATTATTTGTTAAACGTTGAATATGTATTTCCAACCTGGGCTCTTTGAACTCATATTTAAAAAACCAGAGAAACCAGACTTTGGCGAGCTGGTCTTTTGTGGTTAATTTTTTCTCATTTTCAGAGATGAATGGAAATTAATCTGTAATTTTTTAAAAGTACCTTTAATAAGGATTTTGTTTTTTGTCGAAAAGCTGTCCGAATCATAGGTTCTCCTTTGTTGACAAGCAGTTAGAAAATTAGCTAAAATGTTTTTTACGCAAGCAAAATCTTATTTTTGCATGTGTGTGTCTGTGTGTGGTGTGTATGTGTGTGTGGTGTGTGTGTGTGTGTGCGTGAGTGTTTGTGTCTGTGTATGTGTATGGGGGGAGGTGAGGATGCGATGCTGTGAGACACTGCAAAGCTTAAACCTTTTTTCAGCAATTGGCTATCGCCTTCAATACTTCTCTGTCCCCAGCTGACCTCGAAGAGGAAGAAGAGTTGCGATATGAGACAGCTGTGTTTGTGATCAGATCAGTGACCTTTGTGATTGCAATTGTTGGAATAATTGGTAACACTTTCGTGTACTTGACTGCCACTAAGATGGGAGAGGGTGGTGACTCATCTGGAACTATGTTTATGAGGTCAGTTCAATTTCAAATATTTTCAGATTTTGACAGTCGAAGAACAATTAAATAACCAAGGTTGTTGTGGTTTTCAAAACTTTGCTCTGTGCCCTCACTAGTTTGAGTGTCACGCTGGGGGTAAATTGAGCCCGAAAAAAATTGTTCGGAAAAAAGCACAATCGAACAATGTCTGGAAAACGGTCACACCAAGGTTATGAACAATAGTCTATATGTTAAATTCGTTTAAATTTGACAGTTGAGATTATGGCCCTAGTTCAGAAATCGTCTTTTCTATGCGTAAGAAAATCGTGGGTGTCTTCGGCTTTAGTCAGACAAAAACGACGAAAACTTATGTTTTCTTCTTCTTTATGGTCAGTATGCTCAGTTTTCAAACGTAAAGATTCATCGGTATGTTTGGTTTTAAACGTGAAAAACCGACGATATGGTTGTGGGGATATGTTCTTGAATTCTCATGAATTGAATCCCCACGAATATTCAGAAATCTGACAATATCCTAAATCCAAACAAACCAAGACGTGTGGTTGAAACTCCCGCGATTAGAAAGTTATCATACCATTTGTCTTCTTTATAACTAAAATTTTTGGATGGAAAAAACGGACAATTATCTCACGTTTGAGATCGAGCATACCGCATCTAAGACACCAAACATACCGACGATTATCTTAGATTTAAAACCGAACATACTAATATAAGAAACCAAGCATCCCATTATTTGACGTTTAAAACCAAGCATCCTGAAAGTAAGAAATCAAACATACCAAGTGTTAGAGATCAAACATACAGAGGATTTCTTACGTTAAAATCGAAAAAAACCGCCGATTATCTTACGTTTAGAACCGAACATCCCGAATATAAGAAACCTAGCATGCCGAATCTTAGAGACCGAACACACCGAACATAACAAGCCTTTCTGACGTGGAAAACCAAACATACTGAGCAGTTCTTGCGTCGTTTTTGTTCAGTGTTCTGGACTAGGGAGTGACTTCTGGAAAGGGCGAAACTGGGTATTGTTAATGTTTGCACAACAAAAAAACGTTACTTACGCTTGCCTGAACTGCATAATGCAATATGCATTTGTGAATTCAAAGTACAGAGATATCCATCCTTTTTTGTAAAACCGCCGAGACCAGCGTTCTTCCTACTTTTGAAACCCAAAATAGTAGGGCCCAGCAATTAACAAACTAGATGGATTAGTAGATTTGGCTTTTTTCCGATTAGGTGTCTGGCAGTGTCTGATTGTATGGCTGTGTTGCAAGATGGCGTCATTGAGATGGGACTGCCTCTGTTTGGACTGAATCTTCGCACTCTGCATAACTACGGATGCAAGGCATTCGCACTCTACTCCTGGACTACCACACTCTCAGGTATCAGCACTCACCATACCATACACAAATAACACACACATGCACACAGCACTACACTCTCCTGATGAGTTAGTGGAAGAATGAGGAAAGTAGTGCAAAAGTAAATCTAAATATAGGAATTCAGCGCAAAAAACAGACAAAAACACTCAAACAAACCTTTTTAAGATCTTCTAGAAGCCAATCAGAATAGCAACTTTTCATGCCAGCATGAATAGCATAACAATAGACAAAAGAACGCCTAAAATAGCACTTTTTTATTCCCTTCTCAAAAAAAACAGTCACAAACTTCAACAGTATAACCTCTACCTTCAACAGTATAAATAAAAAAGTGTTTTGTTAGATCGCTTTTATTATTTCTCTTATCTCCTTTATTGTAAGCATAGTTTATCAATAAATTAAAAAATATTTAATACTTGAGTGAATTCATATTCACTACCTTTAACTATGATACCAATTGGTTTTAGTTGAGCATCAACACCTTTAACTTTTACTTTACCTTTAACAATATCTCTTGATGGTTTTGTTTTCAATAGATTATTTCCTCGAGAAATTACTTCTTATAAAACATCTATTGTTTTACAGGGTATCATAGTTGCTTTAAAATCATCACTTTTATCTGTTAAGGTTTATTGAAATCCAATGCTTGTGTTACAACGGCATTTGATTGTAAATCCTTGTATAATTTTCCATTGGTTTCTGCGGGTGTAGCTGTTTGTTCTTTAATCTGCTAAGTGGTTTTGCCAACTGTTTTAGATAGAAGATCAAATAGTTCTGCAAGGTTACCATCATTTTCTTGTTGTCTTAATTTATGTTCCAACTGATTTTTTTTTCTAATCTGGTGAATTCTATTAGCGTTTCTAGTTTACTCATAGTCGTATTCATTGTTTCGCTTATTTTATTTGTTCATAAAATTATAATTTTAGTGTGGCGTTTCTTACCATATTATAATCACAGTGTGTTCCACAGAGTGTTTTTGTATCTCACTTAGATTCGTAGTTAACCCAGAAAAGCGGACTTGTTGAGATGAAGGATCCCCAAAACCTTCCTCTACTAATTCTAGTAGCTTAACTTGACTCAATGAGCTAACGACTATATTAAATGAGTCAATAAGTTTTAGTTTTAAATTAATTATAAAGAAAGTATTAGTTTAAAATTGATTATAGTGAGACAAAAAGTTTTAGTTAAAGTTTGTTTTAATAAAATGATGAATTTAATAATTTGTATTAGGTATTAGAGCAGTGTAAGAACTGAGTAGATGTCTCGTAAATATGACTGAGTAGATGTCTCGTTTTTCTATGATGCTTGCGAATTAAAATAGCAATTTTCACTGTTTTTTAGAGAAATTAATAAAAAGTGCTATTTCAGACGTTTTGTTTTTTATTATTTTTATCATGCTAGCACGAAAGTTGCAATTTTAATGGTTTTCAAAAAGATATAAAAGGGCTACTTTTAATGTTTTAGACTGTTTTTTAATAATTTCATACTAGAATTAAAGGTTTCTCAAAATACGAAAGTGAAGGACAATTGCTTCCGCTTAATTCCTGTATTTTGCAAGTATTTGCAAACTTCCCAAAAATTTTTTCGCTCTAAGTGACCACGACGCAGCAGACTAGTAGACATGTCAAAGCATACTTGTGCGCCGATGGTTCGCCAAACCTAACAGTACAGTGCATTATTAAGCAAACAATATCAGACCAAAAATTGACTATTCATAGCAGATTTTCATAAATCATAGTCTGTCCAATTTATAATCATCAATTGACCACTAGTTTGTATAAAACCGTCAACTTGAAATTTCGTTGATCAGTTATATTTGATAGTTTTTAACTATGTTATTCTTTTGTTCAAGTTCAGGAAACGTAGTTATTTACAAAACAAAAGTTTAAATTTTTCTACAATTTGGCGGTGATCACAAGAAAACTATGAAAAGGTGTTTGGACACATCTTAGGTTATCAGTATAATATGCGACTGAGCTCTGAAGCCACCTTGTTCGCTGTATAAATTTCTCTCTCAAATTAGAAAGAAAAAAGATTGTATTATGAGACGTTTAATTTCTTGTCTAATAGGCCAATACAAGTAGTAAAGGCATAGAAATATAAATTTAAACAAAACGTGCGTAATATTAAAATGGATATTTGGTCACTAAATGTCAATGAAAGCAAAATCAATTCATATTTATAAATGGTGCAAAAACTTCAGAGCTTTTATTGTAAGAATCAATTAAATCTTCTTTTCAGTTAACTGCACTTAAGTTTTCCTAATCAAATACAAGGTTTCGTACAGGAAACGCTATTACTTGAATTATTTTAATACTGGCAAGTATATAAACAATTTGTACGTAAAATTGATCAAATATGATTGAACAGTTCAAATAGCCCTATACCAGCTGAGATTTGAGTACACAATCAATAAAAAAGTACAATTAAGGTAGTATGAACTAAATAACAAATTTTCACATTTTCAGCTATGTCCAAATTTGGGCAAAGTGTACGGTTTTTTGATAATAACTCAGAAACTAAATAAGATATCAAAACCAAATTTAGTGAGTCGATAGAAGTTTGTAAGATACACATTGTGAGTGAAAAAAAGGGTTCTATATCAAAAAGCTGACGTAGGGCTACCTTCTATAAGCAATCTTAATACATGGGGAATAATTTCAAATGTAAATAGCTCCCACAGTAACGATTCAAATTTCAGCAAACTTGGCAGTGACTAGCACTAGTCTACAATATAGCATATGAAAAAGAATGAACTAAATCGGAGATGTAGTTTTTGAGATAATGAAAACTGTTTGGATATTCAAGTGGGAGTTTTCTGATGATTTACGCTGGTTTTATTTTCCAATGCATTAATAGTCGTTAAGGAAACGAACAGACTCAAAACTTTCCAATTTTGAAAACGAACTTCGCCTCCACCTAAATCGGTCTCTAAATGTAATTGATTTGAAATTATAGTGATCCTTGTAGAAATGTTTTATTTGACTTTAAATAAATTACTCGACTATATAATTAATTTGAAAAATTACCACATCGCCCTTGTGAACTTATTAAAACTTTTTATAAATTTGAGGCCAACGGGAACCATCACCTGGTACATACCATTGTCTGGAATTCGACTTCTGGAAAGACTGTTAATGACCGTAGTTAGGTATGAACAGACGGTGCTTAGTAAGTATTGAGTATGAAAAAAAAATTGCTCGATGTAATACTCAGCAATGACTCGAACGAAAAAAAAATCCATGCTACACTATAAATGATGATGTAGAAACAGACTGAAACTTGTCCTCGGCAATGGCGCAGTATGTGCGCCATCATACTAGGTTTAGGTAGGACACTTTAAAACCGAATTGGAAAGTATTTTTGGAAAGACCTATTATCGCTCATTGTAAGATTCCGGCTTGACTTTAGTTAGGGTCCTCGACTATGCAACTTTAAGTCAATATATACCTGGCGACTTTTTCAGCCAATCTCGTTCTTGTGGCGTTGACCTTTGACCGTGTTCTGGCTCTCTGGGCACCAATATTCTACTTTCAAAACGCAAAAGCCTCAACCGCTTTTGTCATCTCACTCATAATACAGATTGCATGTTTAATCTGCGCCCTACCGACTCTCTCACTCTTCGAAATTCAAGACGACATTTGCGGAATTTTCAATTTCGACTTATTCGACGAACAGCAAATGTTCCAATTTGTGAACGTCTTTGTGCTCGGATTCATTCTCTCAGTGCCACTCTTGTGCATTGTGACCTTCAATGGAATGGTGGTTTACAAACTACAAAACCGAATGTCTACAATGACGAAAAAGGATCGCGACATAACGGTCTCTCTCGTGTTTGTATCGGTGGCGTTTTTCGTCAACATGATGATAACGTGTGTTTCTCTCGTGATTGTGTTTAACAGCAAAACAGTCGATGACTCTACCAGAAATCTGCTCAACTGGCTTAAGGTTATATTTGAATACTTTTCTCATTTTGAGATTAACAGCGATCAAAAATGTTTCATCCGAAAAGATCCGCATACGCTTTGGCATACAGTTCCGTATATAATAATAATAATACACTGTTTGTACAGTCGAGACACAAAATGATTAAGAAAATTACACAGCTGAGATATATCAGACAAAACCGACGCCAATGAACCTGTCTGGTTCCTTTTCAAACACCTATTAGAAGAGTTGTTCATTTTTTCTAGATGAAACTTTATATTGTGTAATCATTAATTATTGGAGAAAACTGAAATATTGATATCATGCTTTGTAACCCTAACGCATTCTTTCCTAACTGATTATTGCCACACCCCCAAAAGCTTCTTCAAATTTTGCGAATAAAAATCATTTGTTTGACATTATATCTAGCCAGTATATATCGAACATGTAATTCAAGCCCCCGCCCTTACTCTCCCCTCAATTTATTCCATCTTTCCATAAAGTCGAGGTCTCAGAATGTTAATTTCAGGAAATGCCGGTCGCGATCAACAACTCTATTAACTTTTTTATCTACCTGGCCGCCAGTGAGAGCTTTCGAAGCCAGTTCTTTCAGCTGGTTGGACTGCAGGCCGAATCGTCCACCCGTGGCACATCCGGAACAAGCCGATCCCAGAAATCAACCAGCATTGCCAATCCTTAATCTGCATGAGCGAGACGTGTGCCATTGCCTAAGCATCCAAATGTCAACAGTATCTAAATTTTGAGAATCATTTCTTTCCCTTGATATAACTTGATCATATCTAGTTACTTTCGCATTTCTACAATTATGCATTATTTTGAGCAGCATGTCCCGCCTCCTACTGTCGCACTATACAATCATACATCATCAAAAGAAAAATAGCACGTATAAAAATATCACGCTATCATAGACAGAAGACAGTGAAAACTTTGTGAGCAAGATTAAGGATTTAGATCCTAAATGCATACTCTTGATGGCAGTGCTTTTAAGCAGATTTCACTCTTATTAAACAGCAGCAAATCAGGAACATAGAAATTTAATATTTGTCCCTCGCTCGCCTGGCCTCAAGTTGCTGAATTTCAGCCACTGATCACATTCCTGCACAGCCATTATCACTCGACTTTCGTTAGAAGTGGACCTTTCGTTGGGCAGGACCTGATAGTTCCCCGAATCTCTTCTCAGCAATCTTAGAACTGTTCCAATAGATATTTAGCTTGGTATGAGACCTAATCTAGAGCATTTCCTTTTGTCTGGCAGTTTATATCCTTACTTATATTGCATGTTGCTATAATGTCATTCATCATATAGAAAAATGACAAACAACGCCAGAATCAAATGAATTAAATTTGAGTTTGTAAAGATATTTTAAAATCAAGAGGTAGGTTCTACCCTAGTCCAGAAGACCTTATAAGTATCAATCTTAACGCATGTTAAATACTCAACAAGAAAACCATGCAGAAAAAATTGAACATCTTTTTTTGAAGAGATGAAGGTAAAGCGTGAAAAAAAAACTTTAAACTAGTACTCAACTGATGGTTTACACGATTGTTCTTTGAAAACAAGTACGAGTAAATGTGAAGGTGTCTTTATGAAGCATCAAAAAAGAAATTCTTCAAAGAAATTTATCAAAAGTAATTGGAATTGTTTCATAGCTATAATCAATCAAATTATATGGAAATCATTTCAACTGTTACAAGACCCGGGAAGCACTATCAAGGATGAGTTCATAAAATGGTTATCAACAAAAAAATTTGCATAAATTTATGACAAATTGGGTGACCGCTGTCTATTGATGTAATCTCGATGCTGAATTGGCAGTGGAATTACAAAAAATAAGTAACTTGTTTATTCTTGTCTTCTCTCCCGGTCCTCCCAGTTCGTTTTTGAACTCGCAATTTGCAGTGCTGAATTGAAAGAAAAACTGATCGATGCTGTGGGTTAATTTAAAAAACTCAATTGGAGGGTTCTAAAATTATCAAGCCCGAGACTTGGAAAACTATTTTAGAATCGTTTTATTTGGGAAAAAGGATTGAAATCAGCAGATAGGTTCAAAATGATATGAGCAACTAGTTTAAAAAACAGATTGATTTTTTTTCGTACATGCTATATAATATTTCTGATGTTTTTTAAAAATGATTGTGAAACATAGTTTTTTGAAAATTTCCGCTTGCTTAAGGGCAATGCATGCGTGACGTGTGTGATGCTATGTGAATATGCGCTATTTTGTGTGTGTGCCTGTGTGTATGTATGTGTGTGTATCGATGTGTGTGTTTGTGTGTGTATGCGCGTGTGTATGTGTGTGTGTGGTGTGTGTGTAAGTTTGTGTATGTGTGTGTGATGTGTGTGTGTGTGTTTGTGTGTGCGTGTGCAGAACAAATCTTTCTAACATCAAAACACAATAGAGAATTATTCAAAAACGAACTTTTTTGTGTGTGTGCGTCAAGGATAAGTTTCTATATCGAAATCGTTAACTGGTGCTATAAATTAGTGCAATCTAAAATGTTTAATTGTGGACATGGATAGTTCGTGGATATAAATTTTTGATAAGGCAACAAAAAGACAAAAACATTTCAACAGTTAAAAAATCTTTGGAAAAAACAATCTATTAGTGCTCTTGTCGGTTTGTGAACTCTTAGAATTATCTTTACTTTGCAATTTTCACTGTTCTTAATAATACACCATTATCTTTGGAACTTAAAACAAAAATATACAATATTTTAAGGAAGACTATAAAACCATTCATTGATCTAAGACAATTCCTGAGCTAAGGATCAAGACAATGAAGTAAAATCTCATGAAATAAACTGGAAGTGACGCCTCAAAGTGTTAAAATTTAGGAATGCTCTAACTAATTCCTTTTGAGTTGAAAACCTCCTGTTCTGAAGTCATGTTGCAATGTCTTCTCATACTTTGATATTGCTTGAGTTTAGTCGTTTCAACAATTGCGCACCCTCCACTTTTTTGGAACCTAGTAGCGAATCTCTCTACTTTGCCACAATATTACTTGGCCTACAATTTAGATAGCTAAATATCAGTTTAAGCGCAATTGCAGTCCGCTTTTCACGGTCATTCCTCTCATGGGCTGTGAGATTTAATCCAGAAATTGCGGGTTGGATATCCCGACGAAGCCGCGACGCTCATTGAACAAGCCCACTAACCCGCCAGTCAGAAATTTTCATATTGTATTCCAATTCGGCTGATTAACATATTATGACTTATTTTTTTCTATTTAGTTTAAATTAATATGCAGATAAGCGAAAATATATTAGTACTCTATGTTTGGTTAATAGATTGCTCGCTTAAGTTCTATTAAGGAAACGCCATCCCCCTTTTGCAAAAGGGGGAAATTGTGGAAAAGATATCATGAATTTCAGCTTAAATCTATTTCATTTTTATTTTATGTAAATTTTGTCCCTAAATTTCCCAACACTATTTTCTACCAGTTTTTAGGATATTTTCAACTGGTGTAATTCAATTTTGCGTGTAATCAAACTTCTAAAATAATAAGTTTTGGCAGGCAGTTGTTATTTAATGGATTAGTTTGTAAGCCTCTTTGTTCCCGTACTTAAAAATCAAGTCAATATCAATACTGGTCAAGTCTAAATGCAAGTTTAGGTGTCGGTACTGATTCAGAGCAATGATCATAACACATTTTAGACTTGACAGTCTTTTGCAAGCCTTGGCCAAGACTTGGCAAATCTTAATCCATTTCTGGGCCAAGATTTGGCATGTCTTATTCAGAGTCTCAGCAAGACTTGGCGAGTCTCAATCCAAGTCTTGGCCAAAACTTGGAAAGTCTTAATTTATGGCTTGGAGGTCAAAGATAGCCTGAAAAAAAAGCGTCAAATAAGAAGGAAAATACGTCTCAAATAGCCGGAAAAAACTTTAAAAATAGCCCATAATAACGTCTAAAATTCTCAGGACCGTGGCCAAAAAAAGTCTAAATTTCTCAAGCGTCTTTTTTCTGAGATCAATTTTATGACAATCAACAGACTAACATATTTTTCATGATACTGCAGAGCAGCTCACAAAGTTAGTTAAAAACATGTTGGTACAAATTTCAGCTCAGTTGTTTGTAGAGAAAAACTGATTGACAGTGAAGTGATTGGCGCTAGGCATGCAAAATCATGAAGGGTTATCTTTTTCAGGTATAACTGCTCATAAATTGGAATAATGGATTACAATTTTCTCTCAGTTTTATATCACATTCTAACTTTTTACATAGCTGCAAAACTGCTTTCAATTTTAAGTGAGCTAATCAAAGTTGCTGTGATCAGACCAACCTGCAGTACTTACGGGGGCTCCAAAAACGTCATAAATAGCCAAAATAAACGTCTAAAATTCTCAGACCAATCGCCGAAAAAAAGTCTAAATTTCTCAAACCTCTGTTTTCTATTTTCTCGAACTTCTGTTTTCAAAACTTTAGTATTAAGACCAAATTGGGTTGTTTAAGTGGTGTTATCAGACTCAATTGTGTTGAGATCTGGGAAACGGAGGTACTTGCGATGCAAGCTTGGTTGACTCACACCGACCACAGGTAGATAAAACAGTGTCAAGCAAAGCCTAATATAATTACGCTTATTGGATTGCACAGAGGCGTAGATTTTTCATTCGGTACGCTGCCAGTGCTGCACTCGACCTTGGCTAACAATATGATGCACCATTAGCGTGTACGTTCAGAAATTACAGAAAATTTTGATCTCAGATTTTTTTATCTCTAGATCTCTCTTCTTTTTAATATGAGAGCAACAAGAACATGGCACTCTCTACCATGAAAAGGGTTACATGCATTGTAAATCTAAGCAGTCTGCATTCACATTATGAAAACACTGTGCTTTTAAGTTTGTGCACAGTAATTAGCATTGCTGCTTCAAGCTGGACATACATGCAACCCTAACTGGTTTTATGCTGCTTAGAATGTTCACAAGCGCTCAAATTACCGCTTCTCTTTGATGTATTTACCTGCGTTATAACTGCGCATTATAACTTTCTACTACTATGCCGCTAATACGCCTGACTTTCAAAACCCCTTAAATACATGCTTCTATAAAATGAAACCCTTAAAAGAAAATATGAAACTAAAAAATTTGATTTAATTTAAGAGGTCGATAAAGATAAGCAAAAGACAATCAAATGACAAATTGCAAGCCTATGATTATGGTCTTTAAGTTTTAGTTCACTTCACCAACTTGCGTCAGTTTTTATTCACAGCTCGTTGTCAGATTTATAAAGGAAAAGAGTTTTCCATCAATGATTACCCCAACAAAGGCTCCGTACTCAAGCAGCAGTGGCTGTAGAGTTGGTTAATTGTTCACACTAGACTTGTTGGCACCGTCACTATTCGTTCACAAAGCCAATAGTGTTGTAAAGAATGAGGATTTGAACAGCACTCATATATATCAGTTTGCATTACCAATACTTTTTTAGCCACAGAAGGCATCGGGTAGACCTGATTTGGCAGCACGATAGATTTGTACATTCTTCACAATGAATAAATGTTCAACAAACGTGTTACATTTCCTTCTGGAATCAACTGCAGACACAGATTGCGTTTTTAGAGGAACTTATCACAAGCCAACACATATCAAAACCTATATTGAGAAAATATAGTGAAAAATATTTTAATTGCCATTTCTCAGAGAATTTTCTAAAACAGACATTACCATAGCACCCATGTGCTTGTAGCTCTCACCATAAAGATCAAAATGGAAAGGGTCTTCGTCAGAAGAGTCTACCCTTTAACCATTTATGTTGGTTTAAAATGAATACCGAGGTTCCCTCTAAAAAATCGTTATTGCTACGCTGTTTGCTCTCGGCTCTTTGTTCGTTCCAGTCTGAAAGCGGCTCTAGGCCACCTAGGGGCAGCAGAAATATTGGCAATCATACTTGCAAAACTAATATAACTAACTTGTAATACTTTAAATAATCTTTTTTAACACAGAATATATTTATTTATGTGGCTCACGCCTGAAAGGGGAAACTAGCTTTTACACTACACTGGTGCGAATAACAGATTGAACTGCTGCCTGGGTACCTCCTCTGACTTGGAGACAAAAATTAACAACAAAAAACTGTAATCAGCTAGTCAGGTGAGTTAATGCAATAGCTCAATAAAAGTGAGAAGGTTTGATTTAGCGCTCACAACCTAGTATTTCGTGCAATTAGCATTGTTGTTGTGCCTCGTAAAGCAGTGACAGACATGGACTGTGTTAACCAACTGAACGATAATGAAAATCCTTCGGGTTGAAGGTTTCTATCATTACATGGAACTGCAATCCACTTCAGTGCCTTTCTCGGCGTCTTCGAAAACCCTCCAAACACCATTGAACTAAATAAATCCCTCTTTTGGTGCATTTTTTGGCTTTATGCCTGAACTGCTTGTCTTCATCAGCCACCAGAGCAACACCATACTTCCTCTTTGAATCTGAAATTAGTCTGGCTGGCAGCGGGGAAGTGAGGGTCTCGTCCAGGGCTGCTGGGTGACCTGATACCCAAGCAGGCAGGCAAATGCAGCTTGGTTCTTCAGTTTTCCCTTTTGTCAATTACTTGTAAGGGACTGACTCTACTAATGTCATAAAACACAGAAGAACTGAGCCTTCTCAGCTGAAATTATTTTGCTTTCAAAACAGCTGCCGTGGATGCAACATTGAAGCTTCTTTTTAAAAAGCCCGCTATCTCGCTTTTCCACACATAATTTCATCTACTGCATAACAGAAGCAAATGGTTGGACCATCAATTCTATCACCCCCATCGCTGCCGCATCAAAAGTGTTTTCAAACCAAATTACTCGTGTGAAATTTTGTTCTCAACTACTTTGAGGACTTACCAATCCAACGAGCGCTCCATGAGTAATTGACTCTTGTTTTTAGATTGATGGTCTTCAATGATATTTTTGCTATCATTTCGTAATCTTTTTTAACTCCTTAACCGCCATTTCTTAACTGATTGATCGGATATTAACCAAAAACTTCATTCGGCGAAGCTACTGTTTTAGGTTCTGATGGATACCACCTAAATTTGAGGATTTTAAATGAACACCAATCAAAACAATTATATCGAGCCTTTTTTACAATAGAAGTAGTCAAATTTTTTTAATTTTGTTCCGGATAACAAAATTTAGTTCAGAAAAGCTCTAATAGAACGTTTTTAAAGCATTTTTCGAGCATTTGTTTAATATGAGTAAAATAGTTTATTCTATTTGATCAAACGCAATACAAGTTTTCAAAAAGCAGAAACTACGTTTTTCTCAAGATTTTCTTTTTCACGTCTCATTTTTCTGCCCTCTCAACGCCCTCATTATTACGCCGGTGAAATTGTCGTGAGGATAGTCTGCCAACATTTGAGAATTTTTTGTAATTACAAAAGTTAAAATTTTTTTTGTCGCCAGTGGTGAGTATTCTCTAAAGTCCAACTTACCCGATTGAATGATTATTACTTGAAATCCAATTCAATGCCAGTTTTGAATGTATGTTGGAAACTTGTTTATCCTGATTTGTATTATTTATTGGACACAGACATTTAGCATTTTTTTATTATACGGATTAGATGTATTATTGCCTCATATCCGAATCAACTAAAATTATAAAAAAATATACAGATTGACCAACATTGTTGGTTAAGGCACAGAAAGGAGGTTCTTTGAGGATTCGCAATCATTTTAGATATCAATAAGAATGTTTTCCAATTAGGTAATAGCTGCTGCTTCCAATGACACCAAGTGCTGGCGGAGGTTTCGATTTCAAAAAAAAAATTAAAGTCAGATGAATTTGATTAGCTTGTACATTGCGCAGAAATTCATGCAAAACTCTTTGAATCGTGACGACAGCTTTAATATCTCAAGTACATAGAATTCTGCCTTTTTTAGAAAATGTTATATTTTGACGCCTGATTTAAACGCACTGAATGTGAAACCATTTCTATTCTTGCGGTGAAAAAGTCGACTACATAAAAATCAACTTATGACCACAAAAAGTAACACGATATGAACAAAAAACTAACAATATTAAATTAAAATTCTTTTGCGGCGTATTTTAAAGACGCTATACATATTTGGTCGTATATCATGATCAAATTGTTGATTTTGCGATTAATTTTGGCGAAAGCGTGCTTCAAATAACTCAGTTTCATTGTTCAATTCTAGCATAAGTATGGTTTGACTAACCTCTGAGGTACTTTTCGAAAACATAACGCATTTTATTTGACCTTCAATCATTTCAAATGTTGATTTTTGTCGAGTCTTTTTAGCACACGTTTTAATAACTGCGTTGATTTGATGGCAAAAAGTTAAGCTCATCTTCAATAATAACGATTTTTTTGTAACATCGAAGATTAAATTGAAATTTTAGTTATAATTCTTTATCTGCCCGCAAATTTGCAGACAAAAATTAACGAACCGAATCAGTTAATTCATCAATTTTTACTGTACCGGCAAACAGCCAAAAAGTACAAATAAATTTTAAATCACTATAAATATAAAGAGAGCGCGAAAAAAGTGGAATTTTTATTCACATTTTACTCGAGTTGGTTATTTGTTAGTTACAGTTGTTGACTATTAAGAATAAACTAGTAATAACATGGCAGAAGTACACACAGAGTTGGATTTGGGTACAGATGGTAAGGTGAAATACGCCAAGCCCTACCATTTATGGGCAATGGGAGTGGGCGCTGTCATTTCGGGGGACTTCTTCGGGTGGCAGGCTTGCTTGGCGGGCGGATTCGCAGGTAGGATGTATAAAACAACCAAAGTTGAAAATTTGAGGTTGGGGGACGGGGGGAATTTGAAGGGGGGGTTGGATACAGCAAAGCAGTTGCTACTACCAGCGTTGCAGAATTTTTTTAAAATCAAGTACAAAATTTTTGCTTTTTAATAATGGATTCTGTCTCAACTTTGAGGCAAGATATGATAGTGGTCTGGCGGTGTCTCTGTGTCTGTGTGTGTGTGGGGGGGAGGGGATGTGTGGGGAGGATTTCATCTTACTTCGATGAAAAATGGTGGGTGATCTGCGTCTAAAGAGAGCATTTTTGTGAGGCTCGTGAGCAACAGTTTCTATTTTAATCATACTTATTCCATCATCTATGTAAGTAATGTTACCACCAATGACGTTCCATCTGAAAGACATTTCACCTAATCAGAAGAGTGGTAGAAAACACTATTGGGTCAACATTGCAGATGAAAAATGGACTAAAGGCCGACCAGGTATTTTTAAATTCCTTTATAACTAAAGTGCCATTTCTAAAACGAAAAGTCTACTAATAGAAACCAATAGAAAAATTCTACCATTTTTCCGGACTAAGTGATTGGCTATAAGAACAATCTGCTGTCTCAGATCTTCCGAATGACGCACTCCTATTGTTTATAGGAATATCCATGCTATCCCAAAATAGCTCTTATCTCATCATGTCTGTGTTTGAGTCAGTTTTATTATATATGGACGCAAGCTATTAACATTAAATTCATCGCCTCCCCAACAAAATCTGATGGACGGTTTTTACGGAAACCCTGTAGCCTTGACACAAGGCGTTCTGAATTTCTTTATTTGATAGACAACTATTGCCTCTTTCTGAACTCTCACTCCCAATGAACCCGATTGTTTACTTCAGGTGCGTGCATATCTCTGAGCATTGTGACTGTGCTCTACGTTCTCCTCAGTTTCTGCATAGCTGAACTCGCTTCCTACTACCCTGGGGCAGGGGGACCCTACTCCTTCTCAACTGAGCTACTGGGCAAACCGCTCGGATTCCTCACAGGCTTGGCTGAGTCACTGAATGTCATCGTTACAACTGCTGTCATAGCTGTGGGAATATCTGCTTATATGGTAAGCTGAAGCCCCCCCCCCCCCCCCTAACCATTGTCCAGATCACATGTTGAATTTGCCCCAACAAGACAAGAGACAGGGAGCTGACAATTATTTGGGTGATGCAAATCGTGTGTTCATGTGGAACTTTCAAGTATTAATGAGGTAAAGTATTAATAAACTAAATTTTATTCCTCTGAATGGACGCTGGTGCGCGCAGCAATGGAAAAACTAACCCGGAGGTTGGTGATAGAGCAAATCAGAGCTGAATAGAGCTGAATCGGTCAAGAGACATACTGTTTCTTCTGGATAGCTAGTAATCTGATCATGTCACAATTTACATTGGCTAGTCTTGATTTTTTCAGGGAAATTTACTGCATGAAAAATTATATGTTCAGACTAGCTCCCGCCAACATGGTTTGCTTTATATGCGATTCGAACTTCCACGTTGGTACGTGTAATGTTTAATGGAGCTTTCCGTTTGTGCCCCTCCCCCAGATTATTGGTTGAAAATTATTGGGTAGCTGCTCTGTAACGGGGGCTGCATAACGTACTGGAGGGCACAGACGGAAAAAAATCATTTAATTTGCGTAGCAAGTCGTAACCACTTAACTAAATGGGCTTTCTGGAAATTGCCCACACAGTAGCTTTAGTATAAAGAGTCTGTTTACTACTATAGTCATTACCAGCTGTAAGCTACAAAAGTGTGAGATTATTACTTTTGGGGTACGAATTTTCTGACTATAGATGATAAATTTAGGACCAACTCTATGATCTCAATATAATCATGAAAAAAACGGCACATAAAAAACTTCAAATTTACTGATCATTGCAAGTTTTACTCTTGAAAAGCGCTGGTTCGGAAAATCTTTTAAGGGGGTTTTTAAATCAGAAAAATATGAAATGAAAAAACATTTAAGGGATTTGTCAACCTGTTGCTTTTTATATAGGGTGGTTTGATACGTAAATTGCAATGGCCAGCTAACTGTTTCTCCTTTTTATAGTATCCAATACGAAAAAATGTATGAAAAAGAAAATCGCTCATAAAGAAAACAAAGTGGACAGTTTGAAAAGTCTCTGTTAAACAAAAGACCCAAAAAGGACTACCCAAAGAAAAATTCTCTCTACATATGAGCATTCGTAGAGCAAAAAACATAAAAACGAAAGTGACTATTGTTAGCATAAGGGTTGTTAATTTTGAACAACGAAATGATCCTGCAGTTTATGTGGATTTTTATTTACCCATAAAAATCTGCTTTTTAGTATTTGCCCAATGAGAGGAGACTATCTATTCCATTACGTTTTCCTATTTTATAAGCTGAATGAGCGTGTAGCGCCAGAAGAAATTGAATTGCTCAGCTGCAAAGAATTTCATATACACATTACAAATCAAAAGAGTTATTTTATTTTGAAAAACCCAATATTAGAGAGTAAAAATATATTCGATTGTATACAATCAACAGAAGTCACAATATTTGCAAAACCCAAGCCGGATCCGAATGGTTATCTTGCAAGATTTTGCCAGAATCTGGCAGAATCTTGCAAGACGATACATCGTCTTGCAAGAATTTCTGCCAGAATCTTGCAAGATCTTGCAAGATAACCATTTTTTGCAAGAATCTTGCAAGATAGCCATTCGTTCTGCCAGAGTCTTACAAGATAACCGTTCGTTTTGCAAGAATCTTGCAAGATAGCCGTTTGCAAAAAAAAATTTCTTACACTTGAAAAGACCTTACACTTGGAAAGAAAACGCTAAAACGGTTGCAATATTCGAATGTACACATACTTTGCGCATCAACAAAAAAGCGAAAGACAATTATTAAAAAACATCAGAAAAGTATTAATCTAAGAATCAAATTTTTTGGGAAAAGTTAAGCAAGAAAAGTTAAGCGTAAGGAGCTAAATTAAACGAAATAAAGCTGTTTAAAATGCAAAGAATAATAACACATAATTTTATCATCAGAAAAGGTAATATAGACGTGTAGTTTTGTAAATCTTGATAAAGTTGAAGGAAAATAATTTTTGATAGTAATTTATTTTTTGTTAACAGTTCTCAAAGGCAGATTTTAATTTGTTTTCTTCAGATAATACATATTTCCAGATTTAAAATCTATTCAAATTTATTTTTTTTTCTTAAAAAACACGCAACTGATTCTTAAGTAAATTTCTGGTCGAAATGAATTGTGTTGCATGAATGAGAGCCAATAAGAGGACAGCTCGACCGGAACGAACTTGCAAGAATCTTGCAAGATAACCATTTTTCTGTCAGATCTTGCAAGATAGGCAGTTTTTGCAAGATTCTGGCAGAATCTTGCAAGAAAACCATCTGGTCTCGACTGGGGAATTCAGAAAAAAATAGTTTCTCAGAAACAGAAAATTAACTGAGCTTTAATTTCTCTTGAATCTGTTGAAGACTATAAAACTCTTTCGAAAGCGCATTAAAAATGCGGAAGCAAATAGAAGACCTTTGAAGAGTTATTTAGGTAACTCGATGAGGGGAGAAATAGCGTTAAAGCTTCTCGCCCTAAGAGGGGGTACACGTTTCAAATTTCATCAAAATTTAATGAGTGGGGAGCAAAAATATACAATGCGCTGATTTGGACATCGAAAACAGTATTGATTCAATTAAGAGTAGTGTAATTACTGCGATTTACCCATACTTAAACCCAAATACTGGAAAAATTGGGAAAAAACTGGAATGCTTTATGCTTTACAGGTTGACATAACTGAGACGGACTCGAAGTGGGAGCCCCTGTGGTGGTTCGGGTTCTTCATCCTCTTCACTGTCCTCAACATCCTAGGGGTCAAACTATCATTCAACTTTGAACTCTTTTTCACTGTTGTTTCTCTCCTCGTTCTGATTGTCTTCTACATTGGAGCCATTCCCAAGTTCAATTTCGATAAGGTCAGTGCTGTGCCCAGTGTGTTTGTATTCAACTTGTTTTCACAAACACAGAAAAACTTTACAATTGAAGAGAGAACAACGATTGGTTCAAATTGAAGTTTGTTTCTAACATTGATGAACATATTCAACGCCAGGATTCTGGAAAGTTTTGTTTGCTCTTGGATTGAGAAACTATTTTGAAAAACACACCCAGGATTACTCGTTTTTAGCACAGAATCTGTACAGACTTTAATTTTGTAAACTGACGAACAAGGAAAATAGGAACCAAAAATTTTGACGTAGATTGCTGCTTCTATTTTCAAACAATCTTATCCCAGTTAGTGAGAATTTGAACCTAAGTACAATCCCAGGTTGAGGTCATAGGACCTTCGAGACCAAAAATGTATGAGACCAATCCGGTCCATAAAGACCTTGGTGGATTCAAAATGGTTGCTGAGCTTATGACCTTGTTCAAATGCTTGTGTGATCAGACTTAGGCTAGCTAAATTTTTGTTGTGTTTGATGCTATACAGCTTTTAGTGGTTTACCATTACAGCTTTTTTTTTGTTTCAGTATGTTCTCGGCAACTGCAAAGATGGGGTAAGTTAAGTCCTGGCACACAGCTGCCTTAATTAACTAAGTGTGTAAACATTACCATAAATGCTATTTTGTTTGATTGAATGTTCGCAAATCGTTAAAATGCGATCGGACAATTTGTGATGCTGTTTTAGATTCCGTAGTACTAAAGTAACGGTTATTTCAGTTATTTGTGGTTTTTGCAGTCCTTGATTTGACTATTTGCGAAATAGAGTGACAAACCTTATCATGAAATGATATTATGAATTTCTTGTGTAATGAAAATTTGCACATCCGAATATTACTTCCAATAGATTGTTTTTTTAAATTTCAGATTAAACTTTAATTAAACTTCAGATGAGGTAACTAGTATTCACATGTCTCAAATTAAAAATAATAATAATAATAATAATAATAATAATATTGAATTCAACCAAACATGGTTACAACCAGCTTGGTAGTCCCCAGATTAGGGGAGAAATCAAGTTTCAATAATTAAGTTTTCTCGAAAACTTTCCATCCTGAAGGGTAACTTTTATATTTGAATCTTTTCAATGCCTCCCCTTCCAAAAAGTTCTTCACTTCTCTTCGAAACTGACATGGATTTTTGTGTGGTGAATAGTTAGCAAAACTGTTAAGTTGAGACAAAGAATTATTGAATCGGGCTACTCTATTAAAGTAATTATTTTCAGAACGTTTCCGAAATGTTTCTCGTTTCAATAAAAATCTTTTCGCTTGATTTGGTCTTTGGAGAACCGAAAGTTATTGACCAGTGGTCTGACGCATTCATCGAGGTTAAGCCCATTAAAATCTTGTTAAGCAGAATTAGGTCGTTAAGAATTAGAAAATAACTGACTGGCAATAGGCGATTTCGAATTAGGCTCTCAACGTATTCTTTGTCACCCAGAACAGAACGGCAAGTTATCCATTTTAAACATGATATCTGCAGTCTTTCCAAGCGTTGGAGATACTGTGGTCCTGGGTTCCAGACATTTGACGCACAAAAGACCGCAGAGAATATATATGTTTTCACCAACGTGCATTTGACAGTTTCTTTTGTGGTGCGGGGTATAACTCTTCTTAAATGATTCAGTTTTTGAAAACCTTTCTTTACCGCCATTTCGAGGTGACAATTCCAAGTCATGCTGGCCCTAAAAATTAATCCGAGATTTTTAATTTGTTTTTCATTTTTGATGGCAATTCCTTTTGCAAATAACTCTGTAAACGAATTATATGTATTTTTGTAAGAGAACTCAAGAATGCTGAATTTGTCAAAATTGAAATTTAGTTTGTTTGAACCAGACCATTCGATAGTTTCTTTTGTGGTGCGGGGTATAACTCTTCTTAAATGATTCAGTTTTTGAAAACCTTTCTTTACCGCCATTTCGAGGTGACAATTCCAAGTCATGCTGGCCCTAAAAATTAATCCGAGATTTTTAATTTGTTTTTCATTTTTGATGGCAATTCCTTTTGCAAATAACTCTGTAGACGAATTATATGTATTTTTGTATGAGAACTCGAGAATGCTGAATTTGTCAAAATTGAAATTTAGTTTGTTTGAACCAGACCATTCGATAGCTCTATTTATATCAAACTGAAGTTCTTCACGTTCTGAAATCTGTCCTATTATTTTTGTATCATCGGCATAAAGGAATGTTTTATTATTAAGTTGATCAGGTAGGTCATTTATGTACACGGAGAACAAAAACACAGCAAATATTGATCCCTGGGGACCCCCGCTTGAGATTTTTGAGAAAGTCGAGTAACTGTCTGCAATTTTTACTCTCTGCTGCCGATCAACCAGATAAGAAACAAAAAATTTCAAAAACTTTTCATCAAACTCAAAACGAGCGAGCTTTTGAAGCACAATGTTAAAATTAATCGTATCAAAAGCTTTAGCAATGTCCAAGTAAACTGTTATAGGGGATGAATTTTCGTCTAAAGCTTGATATAAGTTATCACAATATAGTAACAATTGGGTAACTGTTGAATGTTTTTGCCGAAAACCATGTTGAGCAGTGCAAAGCTTCCTTTCGTATGTCTTCTTAATTTGTTTGTAAACTATTCTTTCAAAAACTATAGAAATTGCACAGAGCATTGCAATCGGTCTGTAGTTTTTAATTTCCATTTTGCTACCATTTTTGTGATGAGGACGCACGTGTGTGTTTTTCCAGACTTTGGGAAATTGGCAAGCGTTAATAATGCAGCTAAATATATACAAGATACTATTTATAACGTACGGCGCAGAAGCTTTAAGGAGTGATGGTGTTATTTGATCATAAGAGTTGGCACCACATTTACTTTGTGATATTTTATCTAGCACATCTTTTGCGTTGAATGTGATATCGTCTAGAAAGATCTCTGGTTGAGCTGTTTCAGGCACAACAATGTCAGAATTATCTTCGATAAATACTGAAGAAAAATGCTCGTTGAAACTTTCCGCAATTTGCTGAGAACCCAATATATCTTGGCCTCTGTATTTCATTTTCTCGGGGAAAGTTTGTTCTTGGTTTAGTCATCGCAAAAATTTGTATGCATCGTTGTTTGTTGAAATACAGAAACCCTCAAAAAAATATTGTTTGTCCTTAAGCAAGGATAAATTTAACTCCATCTCTAAATTTCTAATTTCTTCTGCTCTTTTGTTTGTTTTCCTTAGCGTCTTCAGCTTGTTTTCTATGTGTACACTATGGGAAGACATATACGATGGTGCGTCAAGCCGACGTTTTGTTATACCAGGTATTGACTTTTCACAAGCATTGTAGAAACTCTGATAAAAGCAATGTAGCAAGTCATTGGGACATCTGTTTGACATAGTGGGGATTTCAAAATGAGAGATGAATAAATGCCAATCAGCCTTGTTGATGTTGAGTTTCTGGAAGAGAGGCTTTTGTTCTTTTCTTGTGAGCCTGACAGAATTTTTTGCTATGAACAATTTGTGATCTGAGAAGGAATTAGCCTCAACCACTAGATTACATTGCTCCAGGTCATTGCATAAAAAAACAGCTGGAGTTGAGGATTGAGCAAAGGTTCAGAGCATCTATTTCTTTTATGAAAGCTTTTTCATATTCATTACTACTAGAAAGTGTATTCCAGTCAGCATGTGAAAAATTAATATCACCATTCATAATTATCAGTTTTTTCTGAGTACTGGAGTCAAAAAGCGACTCCAATTTAAATAATGCTATACTTATTGAACTTCGTAAATTGTATCAGAAACCCGGTATTTGCTGTTTTGTGGAGGGTTATACAAGGTGATGATTATTAATACAATGTCGTTCAGGAAATAAACAGAAAATGACAAAATCAAAGTTTGTTTCAATTTCTGCTGCTTTATTGAAACAAAGATTTGTTTTGTGAGCTATAAGAGTACCACCGTGAGTACCAACTTTTCTATCATTTCTGGACTGCACGAAATATTGCCGATTTAGGAAAATTTCTGAATTTCTTACTTCATCTGTAAGCCATGTTTCAGTTAAGCAAAGTATGTCAATATCATGTTCCCTTAGTAAAATATTGAGATTCATTCTGCGATCAATTGTTAAAATTGACCGGCAGTTCAATAAACCTATCTTCAGTACTTGTTTTTCCTCTAGTCATGATCGTGAATTTGTTTGATGGCCTATCTTCTGACATGTCTCTTCTACTGAGAGAGTTATGTCTACGAGCTGGTATTCGACGAACAACGCTCCTGATCTAATTTTGATTTCTGATCTGTTAATATTCAGTTTTTGAGCAAGTTTAAAACGATAGTCAAGTAGCTTCTTTTTTTTCTCCCAATTTGGATAAGAAAGCTTTCACAAAAATGTTTTGAGCCTTCAATTTTTGATTCGACATCAAGAGCAGTCGATAGTTCCAAGGATTGGTCAACTTAACTACAATTGGACGTGTTCTTTGTGATGCTTCATCAAACTTCCCCAGCCGGAAAACATCTTCAACCATGATTTTGTCAATTCCACAAGACTGTGCGATCTCTTCTACTTTTTCTTGTCGTAGCTGATCAGCTCTACAAAAGAAGTTGTTCCCGTACCATCTTTGGGTTGCTCAGCTACTCCAAAAAGAATCAATTTGTTTAGGTTTTCACTTTTTTGAATTTGATTTTTGTCACTTGGTGTTTTTGAAGAGAGCTGTTTATCTGTTTCGGAAATTTTTGAATTCATATTTGTGTGACCATTTCTTATGCAATCGCGAATTTCAGTTTTGAATGATTCTATTTCCGATTTCAAGTTGCCTTTGATATCCTCAATTTTTTGAGATAGTTCGTCTTTAATGTTTGACTGATCTTGGGGAATCACGACTTGATTTCGACAATGTACATATGCCCAAAAACATCCATTAATGTTTCCCAGTATCCTAAAATTTTCCTCTGACAGGTCTGTGCAGTTAACATGGAACCATTTGAGACACTTGAAGCATTGTATGCTAAATGCACTACAGTTGTTACTACATATACCGCAAGGAAAATCTTCAGAAGACGCTTGTTTTATTTTAGAGCCTTTTTTGTGAGGCATGTTTTTTAAACTGCCCAGTGGCACCTCACGGAACCTGGGGACAGCTTAAAACTACTTCTTTAGGGATGCCTCAATGCTACAAAACCTTTTGGGGGAACAGTTCTTCTTTTTAAAATCAATAAAACAACCAAATAAATGGAACGATCTAACCGGATATATTGAGTCCTTTTTCTAGCTTCAGAGTGTTTTTCCACCCCAAAATAACATTCAGGACGCAAAAAAAATAAAGCTTTCTCATTCTGAAATTTATGATAATTTTTTGATATATCAGATCTTTTCTCAACGCTTTAAGGCAAAGCTAACGCACGAGCAAATTACAGAGAGATATAGAAATGAGCAAACAGTTTGAAAAATAGCATCAAAAAATTACGCACCTTAGGCTGGCGAAAAGTTTCTACCCTAAATCTTGAGTTGCGCTCATATTATCCACATTAAAGAATCGAAACCAAAATAATTGAGTTATGTTTTAGCTTGTTATTTCAGTTACTGAGTTCGTGAGATGTCATTTGTTCTATTCCTTTTGAATATTAAGTCGTTTGTATGCAGGAGATTTGATAGCGTTGTCCATAGAAGATAATTCGAACTGGTTTTTTTTGTTTTGTAGCATTGATTGAGTCAAAATCTTCTATCTCGTTAATTTTAACGAATTTTGCTTTTTCTCTACCATATTCAACTAAAACCGAGACTGCACAATTGTGTGTTGCAGTGATCATGTTTCATTTATTTGCTTTGTTTTTGATCTGAGCTTCATATTCTGGAAGGGGCTCGTTTAGATAGATGAACTTGTTTATCCTGTTTTTTGTTTTTCTGAGTCGTTTTCTTTTTTTATAGACACTTTGTTTGTCGGCAAAATAAATAATTATGTGACCAGATGGTTATCTTGCAAGACCTTAATAAACTATTGCACAAAATGGTTATCTTGCAAGATCTTGCAGGACATTTGCTATCTTGTAACACAAATGAACGATTCTTGCAAGTTCGCTTCGGTCGAAAAATTCAGGTCTTAGACGCTTTAATTTCTCAAACGCTTTATAGACGCTTTGTTTTTCATTTTGCACAGTAATTTTCCGAGATGTAGTTGCTTGTGTTTTTTGGTATCTCTTTAATTTTAACATTCAATTAATTTTGTCTGAAAAAGTCTGAGCTATTTGGTATTACTATTTGTTAATATCAGTTTGCAATTTTCAGCTTTCAAGTTTTTTTCAACTCTTTATTCTTTTGTTTAACATGAGTTTTTCTGCTAAATTAGTTTAGTTCTCTTCTTTCCACAAAGCGTACAAAATGGAGAAAAATGATCAATAAGATGGTCCAGTTCGAGCATGTTCCATTTATTTGCATATTTGCAAGATGAATGATTAGGTTGCAAAATTTTACGTTAAAGGGCAAGTGGCCAGGCTATGATCAACCTGCCGCAGGCTATGATCAATGGTTAGCTGAGCGCTCATGCTCACACAGACAGCTTCACGGAGGCAGGGTATCAATCCATCAATCATTGGCGTGTCAATCAAACGCCTTGTTTCTCGGTTATTTTTTTTAAATTTTAAACAAGTAAAATGAAAATTTAACTCAGGGGTTAAATATTCCAAGTTTAAAATTATATAAACAAAATCAGTACAATGTTAAAAATCAAAATTAGTGGTTCCTTTTTCTAAAGGTAAAAATAACTTTTGAAGCCACCAACGTTCCTTTCCAACGGTACAAGTTTGAATTGTTGGAGCAGATGCTGTTTTAACATGCGTTTAAACTTTGATTTTGATCTGATAGTCCGGACATCACGTGGAAGTTTATTCCACTTTTGGATGCTTCTTTTTTGTATTGATCGACTGCTCGACCTTAAGAGAGTTAGCTGTTCAGTTCTGTTGTTTTTTCTTACTAAGACATTACCACTTAGACAAAAACTCACAGTGCCGTTCTTGTCCCCGAAAAAATATTGGATCAAAATTTTCATGTTCCTTCGAGACGCAAGGAAGTTCAGTTTTACCGGTATTCATGGTTAATTTGTTTTGCTTTAGATTATTATCTGTTTTCTTCAGTATTTCAGAAACACATTTTTCCAGTTCGCTGACATTGTATCTGCTAAAATGGAAACTTGGGTCATCAGCAAATTGAATTATGTCGAAGTTTCTTTGTACCTTTTCTTGAAAATCATTATTACTAGTGGCCCTAAAACCGTTCCCTGTGGAACACCATGATTTGTTTCCAACCATTCTGAATAAATATCATTTATCTTAACACACTGCTGTCTGTTTTTAAGAAATGAAGCAAATAATTCAACTGCACTCTCTGAAAAACCGTAAGCTTCAATTTTTTTGAGAAAATTTCGTGCGATATTGAATTAAATGCTTTAGCTAGATCAATAAAAACAGCAACTGAAATTTTTAAGTTATCATAGTTTTCTTGTAATGCTTTGATTAAGTGTAAAACAGCATCTGTAGAAGACTTATGTTTTTGAAATCCAAACTGTGTACCGTTCAAAATTTTTTCTTTTTGCATAAATTCGTTAACCTGATTGAGAAGTATAGGCTCAAAGAGTTTTGCAAACATTGGAGTAATTGAGATAGGCGTATATTTCTCGCAAATTTTTACGTCCCCTTTTTTGTAGACCGGACTAATGAAAGCAACTTTTAATTTTTCTGGGAAAATATTTTGACTAATGCATGTGTTAAAAACAAATTGCAAATTGGTTCCAATTGGAAGCTTTGCTGCCTTGATTGCCCAAGCATTAAAAACTCCTGGACCTGGAGACTTATTGTTGTCGAGTGAATCGATGGCCTCATATAGTTCCCTTAGTGTAACTGTTCTGAAGCAAAACTTTTGCCTAACTTCTATGCGAGAAATATTTGGAGCGCTCACATTGTCCATTGTATAAGCCGAGTTTTTGAAAACTTCTATTGAGACAATTTGCAATATCAAGTTCATTTTCTACTTCTGTTTCACCTTCGACTAGTTTGTCTATAACGGGACACTCCCTTTCTTTGCCAATTCTTTTTTTAATGAAACTCCATTGCTCTTTACTTGTTGGTAGTTCTTTGAAAAATTGTTTGCAAAACTCGTTTTGGGCTGTTTTTTAACGCCTATTAACTAAATTTCTCTGATATCTGAAAATGGTATGCGCTTGCTCCGATGGGTTATTTTTCCAGATAATAAAAGGTCTGTTTTTTGGCGATTTCTTCTCTCAACTCTTTTGTCAGCCAGGGTTTTTCAGCATTTTTTCTTTCTGGTTGAAAGCTTTTTATAAGTGGGGCGTGGAACTCTAGAGTAGTACTGAAAACGTTTCTCCGTTATCAAGCCAAGACGATTAGTTTTGGTATTCAGTTAGGTCTTTGATATGTCATTTTTTAATGAGGCCCAATAATCAGGTGTAAATATTCTTTTTAGATTAAATTTCCTGAAATTAACACCAAATAATTTATTTCTCCGTTTACTATAATTCTCTACTCTTTGTAGAGTGTAGAGAGGCAGTTGATACTGCAACTGAAATTAATGTCTGTTAATTATTTTGTATTTTGTCATATTAAGACAGAAGCATTTCAAGCGTGGAACTAAATCCAATAGTTATGGCGCAAAAGTATAACCTGAGCGCCCAATTCAGGCAAACGTCATTGGCCCATAAATGTTCTTCGCTGAGACTTTAAACTTGTCCGAAGGTTTTAGAGCGAACGTAACAATCTTCAAAGTCAAAATTTTATCTGGTCTATTAACCACCACGACCTGTGAATGGGCAGTCTCATTGCATATCGCCGCAAACGTTCATTTTGAACCTTTATCATGCGAATTTTTAGAATTCGAATAATCTGATTTTCAACTAATCGCACCATTGAGACGAGACAAAAAGAAGAGTTCCCTTTTCATTTTCCCAACTTTAGTTCCGCATGGTTTTAGAGAGTGATGTATTATAGATATATGTTGCCAAGTTGCACTATGATTCTATAATTTTTGGAGAAAGGAGCTGAGAAACAAATTCATAGGTATAGGCTGAATTGAGCTGCAACAACTCGGAAGCTCTGCAGATGACCAATTAATAAATTGGTAGCGTCATAAGTTGCATACGGTTTTTGTTTAAGTTTGAATGGCTTGATTAGAAGTCCGCAATGCATTAAGAGGCGTTCAGGTCATTCAATTGTTCTTTTGAAGTCATAACAAACATTACGTCAGAAAAGCATAACTAATGTGGTAAGGTGGTCCATAATGCGAAATGAACAAATTCTTTGTTAGAACATTCTTGTGAGTTGTCGCTTGATTTGTTTTTAAGGAGTAGAACAACATTACCAAAAAATTTCCATAACAGAACTGTAGCTTAGTAATTGACCTGTAGAGAAATTGTGATGTTAAAAATATTGTTGAGAGAATTTAACTGACTTGATAAAATCAGAACAACGGTTCGCGCGATTGGAATTCAGAACACCAGAGAACACCGGAAAACCACAGTTAGATCAAGCGGCTTAACTGAGAGCTTGTATTGACAAAAATAGTAGCTCTTTAGTGAAATTGGTTAAAAAGCTAAAGTTTTGACTCATCTTTTATTATAAAACCCTGGTTGAATTTTTATTTGTGACCTTTCACATTTCTTCTTCAATCACTTAATGTTGTTTTATTACTCAAGTTATTTCATTATTCCCAACTGAAGTTTCTTACAGCCAACAAGAGCAGCGTGGGGACAAAATAATCTTCCACAAGAAGTTTGAGAGCCATCAAAACACCCCTCTAAACATGTTGAGAGTTTTGGGCGCTAGTCGGTCCCCAGCTAGTCAGCCTAAGCAAAGTAGCAAAATTCTAAAAATCTAAAGTGGTGCTCTTGTGTGGGCTATCTTGAGACATCTTTGCAGTTGGAGTGAATTGACAGCTGTGGTGGTTGTAGTTGGACGTTGGACTTCGCAAGTGTGAAAAAAAAGAGATTGAAGGAGAACTGACGTGTACGACAAGGAGTGAAGAAGAGAAACGCGTGGACAGAGTCAAGTTGGAGCTCGAGAGAGAGAAGGTGAGATTTCCACCGGTTTTGTTTCATTTCATACTGGAAGAACACGAGTTAGAGAGTTTGAATCTGAAGGCAGAGAGCGAAGAGCAGTTTACAAAGGAGGCCAGTGGTGGTCCAACAGCAGAAAGACGCTAGTGTAGAGTGGCAAATCAGAATGAATTATGTTTCTGATTATAGACGAATTGGCTTTAGCAGAAGCCAGAGGCTGTTATCTTCTGAGACAGAGAAGACCCTTAGACAGAGTAGCAAGAATTAGAGTTGAGGAACACCACGAACAAATAGAGAAAAAAAAACTTATTAGTAAACACAAATTGGTGTGTTCCCGGTTGAGTGTTTTCCGTCGGAAAGGTTTTTGAACTGGAGGACTGCAAGATCCATTACCTTGATTTTGCAGACGTATTATAAACGATTGATGATCAAGCTGTGTCTTCAAAGCTTCGTCTAATGAGAGGGTGGGCGTTGCAAGTGATTTCCGATTTGCTTTTCCATTCTGATTGTCGGATACTGGTAAAGTTGCAATGTCGATAGGACAATACTCTGACATCATTTTGAAGGGGCTATCTATTGTTAGGGAATACGAACAATATTAGACGTAGACGACGTAGATGAAGAAACGTAATGAAAGAAAAATTGGAAAGTGAGAATGGGCAAGCAGAAGGCAGGAAAAGACTCCCTAAGCGAGAATTCAGAGGAACATTTTGAGCTCCGTGAAGTTGGTTTGGAATCAATGAGAACAGGAGGCCGTAACCAAGATGAAGTATTGACGAACATTCGGAACGTGATAAATTTGCTGCAATAGAGTGAGGAACAAGCAGGACAATTTGTCTGATTATATATAGGGATAAATAAACAGGAATCTGTACGTTCAATGAACCGGACAGGAAGTAATTATGATCCCTGGTGAAAAACTGAGACAAACATTGCTTCTACAGAATCTGAAAAAAATGTCATTTGAAAGTTTTGAAAAACTATTGGGGGATAGACAGTTACAATCACAAGTTGAAAATGAAGAGCAGGAATGGCAGCGCCGTCAAACGCTGACGCGGGTTGATATAGAGAGCAAGGAACAGAGAAGACAACAAGAGGAGAGTAGGGGAAAATTCTTGTCGAAGTTGGAGAAGGTAGTTACAGCTAAAAGATTCGCGTACTATGCAGGCTGTTCATCAACGAAAGATTGAGATAACTGTCTCTTCATGTGTGATTCTGACTATAAGGGCAGTCAGGATGAAGAAACTGAGCTTCCCTTGAGGTTTTCGGATGTACACAACAGACAAGCCTCGAAAATATACCTCTCATGGCGCCTGAAATTTTGTCTCTAGTAGAATGCGATGAAGTTGATGAGAGATAGAGAACTTTTGCGGAATGTCTAGCTGAGGACGATCGTAGAGCTAATTTGATTGAAGAGAATGCCACTGCAAGTGATGAAATCCAAAGTTTAGTTGAGAGAAGGGGTTGTGTCCCTAGTAGAGTGGAAGAGGAGTGTTTGCGAAACAGAAATAAATTCAAAAAAGTAATTGTTCCTTTTCTTCAGAAGCGTTAATGGTGAACCCTGGCAAACTACAGACTAACAAAGAAATAGGATTGGAGAAACTTCTAGACAGGTTGATATGAGTTACAACCCGGGTGACTCAAAATTTAAACGGCCAAAACTGCAGTTTTTAATCCAAGGGGGGATCCTAAAGTTAAAGAATATGAAATGAAGGAGAAAAATAGTACACCGCAAATGTGGACTTTCAAAATGATGAATACGCAGTCCAGAGAACCCAAAATTTAATATATGATATAACTTCCAAGTTCTTTCAAGTGGTTTTAAAATAGTTTTCTGCTGGAAACAACAGGAGTTCTCGAAGTTAGTGGATCAGGCTCGTCTAAAGTTGACTTTGATCAAGTCCCGGATAACTGCACTTCAGTGGTTTTAGTAGTCCATTCAAGGAGCAGTTCAGGTGAATGCAGATTAAAACTGCTGTCTTCAGCCAGAGTCGCTGATTTAGAATGGGAAAATTGTCAGAGATTCGTATCACGGGTATATGTAGAGCAATGTCCAGCAGAGAGCGGGATCAACTCTCCAGTTTCACAAAAGTAATAGAACGATTTGAGCTTTGTTTAGTTAATGACAAGATGAAAAAGAGGGTTCACGATGAGGGAGTTACAGAGGCCAGCAGGCCTGAGTTTGAAGAATGTCAAGAATTACAGAGGAGCTACAATCGTTAACTGGGTCTTGAGATCCAGCGGTGCTTAAGTCGGCCCGAGCCTCGGGCCAGACTGGAAAAGAACTTGTCTAGAATTGAAGAATCGGGGCCATAAGATGAGGATTCAAGCGAAACTGTCTCGGTGCGGGCGTGTGCTGAAGTGTCTTTGGTTGCGAATATTTTGAGAGCTTTGCAGCAGTTTTTCATGAAAAACCAAATAAACTTAAGAGAAGATTTTTCTTTTCAATAGTCAATTCAAGGACAAAAAGTATAACATCTGAGAACGGCTAGGCGGAGAAGAGTTGTTTTTGGGAAGCCAATTTATAAAAATGCTATATGAAGTGGCACAAAAATCTTAGAATCGGCGCCAAAGGCGACATCTGAGATGGAAGGAAGGCAAAATGTAGGCCAAGTCAAGTCGCAGTGAGCAATCAGCGGAATAAAGCGGCACCACAAGTGAGGATTTGGGATCCAGGAGTTATGGTCAGGCTTTAGCCGAAGTGAGTGAATCTTGCCGTTCACCTGAGGACTTAGCAATTGATGAGCTAACAAATTGGCAATTGAGTCAATTGAAAAATTTGAGCCACAAGCTGATTCAGAGTGCTAAGTTGATCAAGCCAAGAAATGCGTACGAAATCTTAAAAAGCGTTAAGAGTTCGGAGCACGACCTCATCTTATCGTCGAGGGATGACGATCAGAACAGAGGGGAGGAGTTCCATTCTATGGTTTATTTGATTGCCTGTTGATCAATGCGATGAGTTTGGTACCCAGTAGAAGGGAGAAAACCAGTAATCAGCCCTGCAGTTGGATAGAAGTCCGGCTCAATAGTGCTCGGAAAACGATACCGAGGGGATAAATGTGGGTTTAGACAATTCAGAAGGAGAGATGGAGCAGGCTGAAGCTGATGAGGAGATGTTGCTGGAGGAGGAGATCTCCAAATTTGAGGAGACTGTCCACTGAGGAGATGCCAGAACATTACTTCAATCATCGAAGGAAGAAAGTTTTTAAAGTACAATCGATGCCATAATCTTCAGAACTATAGCTTCTTCTGATTTAAGTATATAATTTTTGTATTTCAAGTTAATTTCTGATTCTTGTTATTGGTCGTTTAAGTGCGAAAGTTAGACCGAAAAATTGGTTAAGTGTGCTAAGTTTGTTTATGTGGCAAAATAATTGCTTGATATTGTTATCCAAACTGTAACTGGTAGAGTATGCATGAAGTATCAGTGGTTGAACACAGAAACTTGGTTTTTGAATATCAGGTAGAGCTCAATAGTTGCATTGATTACAATATGAACATCGTTATACGCCTAGATAGGTGAGTTGAACCAATTTAATTGGATTGATAGTTACTAAATTGTTCAAATAAATTTTTTGGTGAGATGGCCGGGTAAATGTTGAATATTCTCGATGTTTCAACTAACCCGTTATTGTGTAGATCAGACGTAAGAAAGTGGTATTGGGTTACCTCTTTATATCTTGTTATATGTGTTATATCTTGTTATATGTGTTGTATCTATAAACAGAGACAATTAACGTAATCCTTAGAAACATTAAATTTACGTAATCCTTCTTGTATTTTCTGCCAAAATTGTAGATTCAAATTCATATCCTGTAAATTTGATAAATGTTCTAGAGTAAAACGTTGATGTACTAATAATGCTCATTTGTAGTTAGCAATGGTTCACAAATTAGTCTAGTAGGCCAAGATTAAGTTAATAAGTCTGTTGTGATGAGTTGTGGAACTGATAAAGAAACACTAAGGTGTGCATGAAGCAAAATCTACTGACAAGGGAGACTAGATGTAGCAACAAGACAAGGGGAACATTTTTAAGATTAGTGTTGGTTAACGTGTAGGTCAAAAGTTAGTTTTAGCATTTTCTCGGGAGAATAATATTGAAGAGTGGAGGAGTGTAGAACTCGTAAAGTCCGATTTTCAATTTCTGGGGCGGCAATCGTACCATTGGGATGCGACAGAGTGAATAGTTCCCTTTTCATTTTCCCATCTTTTTTTCCGCAAGATTTTAGAAACTGATGTATACATATAATATGCCAAGTTTTATTATGGCACTATAATTTTTGGAGAAGGGAGCTGAGAATCTATTTCATAGGTGTGTTGTGAAATGAGCTCGAACAAATATGAAGCTATGAAAATGATCAATTGATAAATTGGTATCGTCACGAGTCTGATACGGTTTTTGTTTCAGTTTGAATAGCTTGATTAGAAGTCTGCAATGTATAAAGAGGCGTTCAGGTCATTCATTTGTTGTTTTGAAGTCATAACAAACTTTACGTCAGAAAAGCATAACTAATGTGGTAATGTGGTCCATAATGTGAAGTGAAAAAATTCTTTTGTCTGAACATTTTTGAACGTTGTTGCTCGATTAGTTACTAAGTAGTAAAACAACATTACCAAAAAAATACAATAACAGAGCTGTAGCTTTAGAGTTGACCTGTAGAGAAAATGTGATTTGAAAAACATTGTTGAGACGGTTGAACTGACTTGATAAAATCAGAACACCGGTTTGCGCGATTGGAAATCAGAACACCAGAGAACATCCGAGAACCACAGTTAGATCAAATGGCTTAACTGAGAGCTTGTAAATTTGAGAAAATGGTAGCTCTTTAGTGAAATTGGTTAAAAAGTTAAAGTTGTGAATCAATTTTTATTATAAAACCCTGGTTGAATTTTTTTGTGATCTTTCACATTTCTTCTTCAATCATTTAATGTTATTTAATTACTCAAATTATTTCCTTATTCCCAACTAATTTCTTGCACCCGACAAGAGCAGCGTGGTGACAAATTAACCCTTCAATAGAAGTCTGAGAGCCATCAAAACATCCTTTTCAATCTTAGTCTTGGGCGCTAGTCGGTCCCCAGCTAGTCAGCCTATGTAAATAACGAATTTCTACCTATTTTTTTCCTTATTCATAATCCGGGGTGCTAGCTCATATTTAAGTTGAAACGGTTTCAGAAAAATTGATAAAAAATTGAAAAATCTTCATCAGTAAGCTTTCACCGCATATAAGTTTGGAGTTGCTTCGTTTTGAGGTAAATAAAATAGCAGGAGGTCCGTAGTTCTGAAAACGTCAACAGAACTCTCTGTGATTGGAATTTTTCAAAAAAAATTAAGGGATGCTATCAAAATGTAATTTAAGAGGATAACTGTCTAAGACGAAAAGTCTGACGATGTATGATTAAGTGCAAATCTTTCAATTGCTCCAGTACGAAGTTTGAAATAATTATTGTAAACGTGTGCATTTTCTTACGACTGAAAAGTTTACGTTTTTTTAGGGCTCTGCGGCCGTTTGTATTTTTTGCTCAGGTGACAGGCTAAGTTTTGACCTAGACGCAAAAGTGAGAAAAATTGCCAAATAAATCGATTATTTCTGAGCAAAAGGAAATTTTGGGCATGCTCTGCGAGGAGTCGATGACTTTTGGACTTTGAAAAGTGTTTTTTATTAGAGAATGGCGAATATAGATAGAAATTTTCAACCATTTTTTGCCCATTTCGCTCAATTTTTTTTGCTTTTAGTTTGATCTGCCTAATTATTCTCTCACTCACTCTTCATCAACACATTACCCGGTGATATAGATATTACAATGATTTTTGGTAGCTTAAAAAATTTGAGCTCATGGTTTTTAATCAGTGTAGATGGCAACGTCACATTGATTGTCCCTGCGTTGAATTTTATCACTATGACGTGAGGTGTTTCTTTGTTTCATGAAGTTTTATTTATATGGCTTTTGGCTATTGTCAAATTTCGGTGATTTCTTCTTGTAAAATGTTCTGAGTTATCAACAAAAGGACTCTTGTGCGTTTTCGGTGTTCGTAAGTTGTGTTACTGATAAATTGTTTGCTAGTTGCTTTTATAACAAAGTCAAACTACTTCAATATTCAATACCGTAGAGTTCTTTTTTAATGTTTTAATTCCGATACTAAGTTAAAATAAATGCCCTTGTTTTTTCACGTTCATTTTTAAATATGAATCTCACTGAATTCAAATGAATTTTCAACTTTCACATTCAATTATCAAGATGCTTTCTTAATAATTTTTGGAAAATGTCACAACTCTTCCAAGTTTTGTTTTTGGCTTTTTCGTGAAAAAATCTATGCTGTGTTACAAATATAATTTTATTTGCTCTTCATCTAGAACTATTAAAAAAATATAAAGATCTTACTTTATCATTAGAGCATTTATCAAGTTTCTGTAGATCGCAGATTAATTGTTTTGACAATGTTCAACTTTGTGAATTTGTTGATTCCACTGTTTCATGATTTTTGCTCAACCATTTTTAAGATTTACACATATTTATTAAATTTGCTTAGGTCTTGGTTTCCTACTGCACTATTTTTTAAATGCTTTGTCTGTTCCTGATAAATTTTCTTTTTGCAAAAATGAAAATCATGCAAAAGTCTTTTCACAAAATCATGCAAAATTCTTTTCACAAAAGTCTTTTCGCAAAAGACTTCACAAAAGTCTTTTCACAAGACGTTTTTGCTAGTTTTTTTAGTGCCGTGACACCAAAATTGGATATTTATCCCCTGAAACCTTATTTTTAGTTTTAATTCCGTTTCTAAAAATATGTTCTGACTTTTCATTTCCCAATGTATCTTTTGGTTTGCAGGTGTCATTTTTTAACACCGGGTACTTCTCGAACGTTCGCGCAGACGATTTTTGAGCTAAGCAGAGTTTGTATATGTTAAAAACTTCGGACTTTTTTCAATGTTACCAGATATAATTCTAATATAGCAGAAGCTTCCCGGTTTCAATGTTTTTCATTTAGTTCTCTTTATTCATAAATCTTATCTTAATCTTAGCAATTTGTATGATTTCTGAATTTTTTGTCTCAAGGAAAATAATGCTGAAGTTTCTACCAGAGGGATTTTTGAGTCAAACTCAATGATTGTTGTTTCAGTTACAGCGAAAATCGAGGACATCACGCAAAATCCAGAAAAACTCATTTCATACTAAAAATATGTCGGGGACAGTTTTTTCATACCTCAAAATTGGTTGAGGACGGTCTTTTAATAATCTCAGGTCTAGACTCCGCAAAATAAGTTGTATACTTGGTGATATACTAGGTTAATCTTGGTGCGCGTTATTTTAGGAAAACCAATTTTGTGACTGGCAATTACCTAGCTTTCGGAGCTGGCTGTGTAAACTTGGTCTATGTTTTCGTTGAATTTGAATTTAGAAATGCGCTGATAACCCGTGAAAAGTTCGGCAGACAAATCATTATAATTTTAAACACAAATTTTACATATTTTCAGCACATTAAGCGGATTCTTATGTAAGGTTTAACCGCTGAAAAAATGTTTTTCCGAAGCTGTCAGTGCCTTCTTTACATAATCTTCAGTACTTGAGACATTTTAGCACTTATCTCAAAAAATTGCACATTTTAACATTTTAACATTTTCTCCGCATAAATTGGAAAATTGCAAATTCACAACTTCGGATTTTCTAATGTTTTTCCCGCTTCTGTACATGAAGAAGCTCCAACGGCGCAACACTAAACACCAGTTCACCAGTTCAGTCCAACTAAAAAACCAACTGGGTTGGAAAACTGCCAAAAGACAAGAATTTGTCAACTATTAAGATAAAGCAGTTATTGTGGCTAGAATACAATGCCACATTGCTTGATTGAATGATACCAGGTTTCTCAGGTATAAATTTCTTCTTTTCGTGTGACATAATGAAATGGTGATGCTTTTTGGTTGTTCTGTTTCTTAAAAACGTTAATTAACATTTTAAAAAAATGCTGATTATTTATTAGCGGCTGTTCAGAATCGCAAAAGATCAAAGATTGTAAATGGTTAATACGTTATGAGGCAAAGTAGCTATAAAAATGCATGTGATGAATTTAAGTAATGTGCTGAAGTATTGAATAATGTAAAGTGTCGAAAGATGTGCTGATTTTTTGGTATTGCTAAAGTTATGTAAAAGATGAGCTGAAAAAAGCGCTGACATATTGTAAGAATGGTGCTGACAAGTGGTGAAAATATTTTTATTGCGCACATTTAGCGCTCAATAATTTTTGAGCGCTAAAAATAATTTTTTAACACGTCACATCCCTCAAATAAATTCAGCACTTTCAGCGCATTGCATACAGATTTTCACGCTTTCACTCGCTCAAATTTCGACCCGGGAAGTGTTTTCCCACCGGAAGCTCCTTCTTTGATCGGATTTAGATCAGTTTACTCAATGAATTTTATTGAGCCAATGTTGTGGCATCTGTATTTAAGTGTTGTATATGAGTGCCGTTTAATGCAGCACTTTTGATGTTTGATATGATAGGAACTGAACTGCCCCAGACGGTGGCTGTGGAATGAAGACGTCGATGGGATAGCGGAGGGTCTCTCCTTCTCCCTCTGGTTCTACCTGGGAATTGAAGAACTTCCCATGGTCACAGAGGAGACTATCAATGCCAGTACCACTATGCCCATTGGAATGATAGCCAGCATTGCCACTCTGGTCGTGGTGTCCTTCATGACTCTTCTCTTCAGCAGTGCTGTCTCCCCAGGGGCATACGAAATATGGAATGATACCTCCCCTCTTCTGACTGGTATGTTGTTGAGTGTAATTTGTACAGATGCGATACAGGTTTGGATATGGTGCGGCGGAGCGACCCACTGCTCCACTCATTTTCTAGAACTTTTTCGCAACTTTTTTTAGAACTTCAAGCTCTGGCAGAATTTCTTTGATGGGTATTCACCCCTGACCCGGTTGGTCATTTTTGAGATTTAGAATTGTAAGCAGACCAATGCAACAGTGACTTGCATCTCAGCCTTGCGAATGTGTGCGATTGTTTTCGCGATAATAGAAGCCTACAGTCGATTAGAATTCTGGTAGTGTGTTAGAGTCAGAGCCTCCTTCGTCCCGGAAATCTGTACCATGGCTCAAAATTTGAATTTTAGCCCCACTCTTTTTCTTCTCTTGAAGCTATGTCAACAATGTCTTTATAGATTTGCCACGGTGGTGATGTGGTCGCTTTTATTGCCTGGATAAGGGTAACCCTTCCAGACGATAAATTCAGTCTGGGCCATATTTTTTTGCTTTATATTAGTCATAAGCCCGACAGTTTGCTTCATGAGCCCACGCTAGTTTGAGTCATAAGTTTGCTTAGGGCGAGGATTAGATTTCCGCAAAAAAATGATTTGATGTATACTTGACTTTTAGGTTACAAGACTATCTTCAACAATGGCTCTGCTCTTGACTACTTCACTTGGATTCTGCTGGTTGGACTGATCGCCAGTTTCCACTCTTTCCTATTCTGCACTGGGAGACTACTCTACGCCATATCACGCGATGGGCTATTCCCTAGTCCCCTCGCAATTATCAGGTACAAAACATTGCAGTCCTCAAGATTAGGGTTGACTTAAGTAAAGACCATGAATGACAGAGTACGACTCAAATATCCTATTAATTAACTTTAGCTCAGCTATAACGAAGCACTGCCTTCATGCTTGACTCAAGTTTTTCACGCTGGTATCTAGCTCGACCCGTTTTTCACTCTGGGTTTTATCTCGACCCAAATTTACTGCTTGGTAGATAAAATGCTATTGCATCTAACCGATCTAATTTCTCTGGCTCGCTCAAATAATTTGTAGATTTAACCGAGTAGCAACAAAACCTTAGTAAATTCCTATTTCTTAATATTTGTCTGTTTTAAACTACATTTTAACATGGATTTTTTTGTAATCCCATGTAGCATAGAAAATGCAAATGAAGTATTTCTCAGAACTTCAAAAAACAAATATTTAAAAAAAAATTGCAAGACTCGTTAAAATAACATGATTGGTCCAAAACTTCCATCAAGACTTTGCTCGAACAATTACAAGAACTTTTTCTCGACATTAATTGAAGCTAGAATGTACATTAGTTTCTTAGCTAAATGCATGCATACATCCGAACATTGCACCACACACCCAGAAGCACGCAAACACACAATCTCTCCCTATCTCTTTCACACACACACACACACACACACACACATACACGCACACACACACACACACACACACACACACATACACACACACACACGATCACACACACACACACACACTTACATACATACACAAACATATACACATACACACACACACATATATACACACATACACATACACTTACACTTACACATACAATTACACTTACTCATACACATACACAAACATATACATACATACATACAAACAGATACACATACAGACAGACACACATACACACACATACACACGTACACAAATACACACATACACACACAAACCCATACATATACACACACACGCGAACACAAACACACACACACAACACACACACATATACACACATACACATACACATACACATACTTACACTTCCACATACTCATACACTCACATACACATGCACATACACATACACTTACTCTTACACATACAAGCACACACACATACACACATACACACACATACACACATACAAATACACACAACAGCGAACACAAACACACACACCACAAACACACATACACATACAAATACACATACACATACACATACACATTCCCATTCACATACCTATACTTACACATACACATACACATACACTGATACTTACACATACACTTACACACACATACACTTACACCTACACTTACACAAGCACATACACATAAGTATACACATACACATACACATACACTTTCACTTACACCTACACTTACACTCACTCTTGCACTTACACTTACTTTAACGCTTACTTACACATCCACATATACACATACACATACTTATACATATACACATACACATACACACACAAACACACACGCACACACAAACGCACACACACACACGCAGAGCAGAGAAACACACACACACGCACATTTTTACATACACACACTGACCCACACTTATACACATACACACACATACACACACATGCACACACATACACATACACAAACACATACACATACACATGCAAACTTACACCTACACTTACACATACACATACACATACACTTAAACACACACACATACACACATACATCCACATACACATAAAGTACACATACACATTCACTTAAACTTACACTTGCATATACAAGTATACATACACATACATAATTACATACACATACATGTACAATTATACACACACATAGACATACACATACATATACACTTACAAATGCACATAAACTTACACATACACTTACACTTACACTTACAATTACACTTACAATTACACTTGCACTTTTACTTACACTTACACTTACTCTTTAACTTACACTTTTTTTTACACTTTTACTTACACTGAAACTTACACTTACACTTACACTTACACTTACACTTACACTTACACTTACACTTACACTTACACTTGCAATTACACTTACTTTTACGTACACTTACTAACACTTACACGTACACTCACACTTACACTTAGACTCACACTTATACTTACACTCACACTTACACTTACACACACACTTACTTACACTTACACTTAAACTTACACTTACAGTTACAGTTACACTTACACTTACACTTACACTTACATTTATACCTACACTTACAATTACACTTACTTACAATCACACTTACACTTACACTTACACTTACACTTACACTTACTTAAACTTACACTTACACTTACAGTTACCTTTACACTTACACTAACACTTACACTAACTTTTACACTAACACTTACACTTACACTAACACTAACACTTTCACTTACACTTACACTCACACAAACACATACACATACACATAGACATACACATACATATACACATACACATACACATACATATACATATGCACTCACACTTACTTACACTAACACTTAAACTTACACTTACACTTGCAATTACACTTGCACTTGCACTTGCACTTTCATTTGCACTTACACCTACACTTACACTTTTACTTTCTTTTTTTTTACACTTTTTTTTACACTTAAATTTACACTTACACTTACACTTACACTTACACTTACTCTTGCAATTACACTTACACTTACTTACACTTACTTACATTTACACTTACACGTACACTCACACTTACACTCACACTTACAATTACACTCACACTTACACTTACACCCACACTTACACTTAAACCCACACTTACACTTACACATAAAGTTACACTTACACTTAGTTACACTTACAATTACACTTACACTTACATTTACATTTACACCTACACTTACAATTACACTTACCTACAATTACACTTACACTTACACTTACACTTACACTTAAACTTTCTTAAACTTACACTTACACTTAGAATTACACTTGCACTTACATTAACAACTACGCTAACTTTTACACTAACACTTACACTTACACTTACACTTACACTAACACTAACACTTACACTTACACTCACACATACACATACACATACACATAGACATACACATACATATACATATACACATATATATACACATACATATGCACTCACACTTACACTTACACTAACACTTATACTTACACTTACATTTGCAATTACACTTGCACTTGCACTTGCACTTTCATTTGCACTTACACTTACACTTACACTTTTACTTTCACTTTTTTTACACTTTTATCTACACTTAAACTTACACTTACACTTACACTTACACTTACACTTGCAATTACACTTGCACTTACTTACACTTACTTACATTTACACTTACACGTACACTCACACTTACACTTACACTCACACTAACAGTTACACTCACACTTACACTTACGCCCACACTTACACTTACACTTACGCTTAAAGTTACACTTACACTTACAGTTACACTTACAATTACTCTTACTATTACATTTACATTTACACCTACACTTACAATTACACTTACTTACAATTACACTTACACTTACACTTACACTTACTTAAACTTACACTTACACTTAGAATTACACTTACACTTACTCACAAATACAAATACACATACACATACACATAGCCATACACATACATATACACATACACATACACATACACATACATATACATATACACATATACATACACTTACACATATACATAAACAAACACATACGCATAAACAAACACATACACATACCCATACATATGCACTCACACTTACACCTACACTTACACATTCACTTACACTTGCACTTATATTTTCACTTACACTCACATATATACACATACACATACACACATACACATTCAAATACACATACAAATAAACAAACACATACACATACTCATACATATACACATACACATAAACACGCACACGCACAAACACACGCACACACATAAACGCACACACACACACTCACACAAAAACACACATACACACACACCAACACAAACACATACAAATACACACAAATACATGCACACAAACATAGACGAACATACACACGCATACTCACAAACACACACACGCGCGCGAAGACAAACACACACACCACACACACACATTCACACATACACATACTTATATTTACACTTACACTTACACACACATTAACATACACTAACACCTACACCCATACACATCCACATACACATACACATTCACTTAGACTTACAATTACACTTACACACACATACACATACACATAGACTTACAATTACACTTACACATACACATACACATGAACTTACCCTTACACTTACACTAACACTTACAACACTTTCACTTACACATACGCATACACATACACATACACACATACGCATTCTCATACACATACACATACACACTTACACTTACACATACACATACACTTACACTCACACTCACACTTACACTCACTCTCACACTTACACTTACACTTACACTTACTTACACTTACAATTACACTTACACTTACTTACAGTTACACTTACACTTACACTTACACTTACACTTACACTTTCACTTTCACTTTCACTTTCACTTACACTTACAGTTACACTTACACTTAAACTTACACTTACACTTACACTTACACTTACACTTACACTTACATTTAAACTTACTTACACTTACTCTTACACTTACACTTGCACTTACACTTAGACATACACTTACACTTACACTTCAACTTACACTTAGACCTACACTTACACGTAGAATTACACTTACACTTACACTTACACATACACATACACATACACATACACATACACATACGCATACACATACACATACACATACACATACACATACACATACACATACACATACACATACACATACACATACACATACACATACACATACACATACACATACACATACACATACACATACACATACACATACGCATACACACACACACGATTGCGCGCACTCACAGACGCACAAACTTTTTGACAGTTTTCTCGTTACATGAGATGTCTGTAGAAGAAAGATAACAATTGTCACGATGACAACCAGATCTTCACAAATCTTCCACTGAATTCCACTGAGCTTTGTATCAAAATGGTTTAAATGAATGTGTTCAGATTTTATATCTACGTCAACGTCAACTGGAAAAATTGAGCCGTTTTTGTTGAAAAAACTTTCTGTACAGTTGCAACAATCAACAGAGTACATAATTGCTTCCCGGCACAATTTTTTAAATTTTTTAAATTTTCTTTGTAGAAAAAAAAGTTTGTTGAGACGCCGCTGCTGTTCGGTTTGGAAAAACTTCAGTTAGCTCCTGGGTACAACTAGTTTCAATTCTAATTTTTAATTTCTAAAAAAATCATTTCTGAAGTTGTTCTGAAATTTAAAACCAATTTTGTTCTGACTGTCAATAACAATTTTGCAACTGAACCACGTAATAAGTCTGCATTCGTCGGCTTTGAGTTTGGGTTTAATTAGGATCAAAAATGAAAATTTTATGTTCGTAGAAGCAGTTTTCATATCAAAATACATTTCGCAAGAACCACAAGATTATATAAAGTTACATTTAAACGACTACTTATAATTGTTCCGATCCTAAGGTTAGTGGGGAGGGAGGAACTATATACTCAACTGTTTTTTTGTTCAGACAATTTTGGCCCATCGTTATATTCAACGTAAAGAGTTGTGAATGGTATCATTAAAAAGCACGTACATCCTAAAATTTGGAATTAAAAAGAAATTTTCGATTTTCGTTTTTTACAGGGAGTTATTGAGGTTCAAAATTTTGTGATTACTCAAGAGTTTTTCACATTTTGCTTTAATTTGGCACAATTTCGCTAAATAAAATTAAAATAAGTCAAAAAAATTAACGATAGTGTTTTTAATAGCGTTAAGGATAGAAGAGGATTGCTAAATAGTTTGAAGTTAATTTGGCAAAAATTTTTGATAAAATGTTAAAAATTCGAACTTTTTTCATCAAAAATGACAATACACATTTTGAGTCCATTTTGTTAAAATTTGCCAGACGTAGTGACCTAGAAACCTTGGCACAGTCTCCCCATCCTCCAAAAGCGCTAGTTCAAAATAGGTGCACTGTGAAAGTCTTATTCTTCTGGTAGAAGAATTTTGCCGTTTTTTGCAGATTTAACTCGATAATTATAAAAAATGAATCGTTGCTCTTTTAATATTTGAAGAATTTCATACAGCAATCGGTCTAATGCGCAAGCACATGAAACACGTGGCGGTTTATTGGTCGCGTGGCAAAATAAGGGCCAGGTTTGACATTATAAGGGATTCTTACAATCAGAAGCTTTTGAATTTTTATTTTAGTGCTGCATTTTAAAAAACTTTTGTTTTAATGTTAATTACTGAGAACATTTTTTTCGCGGCTCCATTAAAGACAGCTCCCGTTTACATAAACATTACACAGATACCGTTCGTTTTAAGAGAAGTTAAGGGCTCTTATGGCTTTGAGGAAGTGTTTTAGTAAACTTTAACAGAATTCTTGTAACTTGCCTTTATTTTTATGCAGTCTGATTACTAAGTCTAACCGTTCAAAAATCCACATGGCTTCCTCAAGAGTTGCAATTGATTCTTTACCATGCATTCGGTTGTTAGCTAATGTCTCTTATGTCATTGAATGTATTTGTTTTAGGAAACTTTCAGTGGTTTTTTTGAACTTATCAATTTTTTACAACATTTTAGTGAACTTTTTGGTATGTCAACTTTATTAAAAAGATGTTCAACTTTTTCCCATAGAATACAAATTATTTTTGTGGTGGATTGTTTTAACAAATCGTATTCCTGCTTCTGGTACTACGACTTTTCATACAAAATTTTGTAATTTTTGTCCATAGTTGACCATTTTTGCTGTTTGTTTTTTTTTCGGTAAACTGTCACATTACTTAACAATCGAACTGGAAAAAAGTTTCACAAAATTTAAAAAAGAACATCTTTATTGTTTTCATCTTCACAAAAATTGGTTTTAAGGGCTGCGACACCGTTCCCTTGCAGGATTTGGTAGAGTTTTTATTTTTGCCCTCTACTTGTTAAATTTTGCTTTCGTATGAAAACATTGGGTAGTTGAAGGTCTCCGTGGCCAACTAACGATAAATAAATGAACTTAATAACTGATATCCGTAAACAGCTTGTGGTTTTGTTTACTCTCAAATTCCAAAAAAAAATGTAATAGGATTCTTCAAATTTGTTAGCTATGAATTTTGAAAGCATTTAATTTTTAAAAAAGACATAAGATTTTTGAGATCTGCCAGTCTTATTTCTGTTTACTTGTAGCTTAGCACCTCTATAGACAAGGTACAACCCGTATCTAGTGAACTACAATTGGCTTTGTATAACGGTTTTCTTTTCCTCAAACGCTCGTTATTCTTGGTACGACCACTTTTCATTTGATTTTTGAATAATCGCCCCCTTTTGAAAATTTTTGTTTACTTTTCACAGTATCACAAAAACGAGCGTAATTTGAATCAAAATTGCTTTCATTTGAAAAAACTGCAAATGCAAACTTTTTAATTTCTCAGTGAACAACTAAAAATCTAATTGGCTGGGACATCGTTTCGTACAAAATTTTTTGTGCAAATATTTCCTTTTTGCCCGTTTGTCGTTTTTAAGTCATATGACATATCCTGGATAAAGCAGGGTCACAATCGCTCGTTATTAACATGTGAAAAAATCCCTCAACGATTTCATTTGATGCATAATGTTTCTATTCAGCTTGAAACTAATTCTTCTCAAAAAAGTAATGTTTTATTAAACTTCTTCGTTTTGCTCTTTTCTAGGCAACTTGTTACCTAGTCGCATTGAGGAAATGTCCTATATTTTTTTCTAAGGAAATACAGGTTGATAAAATACAGGTTCTTAGTATAAATTTTTCGGATGCCTTTTTGATTTGGATATTAATGGTTTTCAATAAATGGACATCTAGTTTTGGTCGTAATTGATAATTGTAATTATTTGATTTTTATCGCCGTCTTTTCTGGTAGTCATTTTATTGTAGTCACAGGTCTCATGGGCCCTCTAAATAAGATTGTTTCATACATTTAACAGTTTGTTGAACGATATGTTGATATGTTAGTTTTCTTTTATCTCTTCCTCAATTGTGTCAATTAAGTGAAAAAATGTAGATGAGCGGGGGCGGAACTTAATGTGCGAACGCACATCACTGAGCCTCCTTGTTGGACCGAGAACCCAAAATTCCTAAAAATGAGACTTGAGACACATTGAATTTTTTTTAGTAGTGTTGGTTTTAGTTTCTCTGTTCAAATGAACCACTAACTGTAATTAAACTTTTTTGAAAGTTCGATTTATGTGTTAGTATAATGATATATTTTTACTGCTTCTGATACCTCAAGAATTTCATGAAACGTGAGCCGTCTGCTCTGAAATCTCAAATAGAAAAAATGACACAGAACTACTCCAGCCGCCAAGCTATAAGTTCAATTAATGTTAATATACAACGAAAAATAAAATACAATTCCTCGCCAAAAGTACACTGCTCACAATTACCCCCCCCCCCAATCATTACACTGTGGCTCAGAAAAATTAAGTGACGGTTCAATTTGACGTAAACATTTTGAAAAAAAACCCTAACCTCATTGCAGAAGCCAAAGTTAACCTAAGCAGAACATAAAAAGAGCAAATTCTGAATAGTTCTCGAAGTTTGCAAAAGAGATTTTTTTAACTTTTTTGCCACTTCTATTATGATATTTGTATATGCGCGGCTCTTTCAGTCAGCTTCTTTCACATCGGTTCTCTAATTTTATCGCAGCTACGAATGTTTTCGAATTCACGAGAAATAATTAACTGAATTAAGCAGCGGCAATTCCTCCAGTGAGCTGAAAAGTATTACATGTATAGTTTTAACCATTCAGCTTGATTAATATTAATAAGTCTATAACTGTTTTAAAATTCGTCGATTTAAGTTTTAAAATTGAAGTAGATAACAGAATTACACCATTACTCTCTCGTGATTAACTGCTTCATGTAGAAAAAAGTCTGTTTGACCGCTACACGAGTTATTGTTAGTTATTTAGTTCTGTCAGATAGAGCGCCTCAAAAATCTCTGCTAGTCATGAAAAATGTCTGATTCCTGATTTCATGGTTTTATCAGCTCGATGGTTAATCGCGCAGATAAAAGTGGTATGCCTGAACAAGATTAATTATTTGCAAAAATTAGTTGAAAAATTTGTTTGCATCAAAAAAATATATAAACGGACAAAATGCGTAGACATGGACTGTCAGCATTGGAGAATGGTCGAAAAAATAGTATTATTTTTCTGCTTTTCTCAATTATTCTTTCCTTCAATTTGACCTGTCCTCGACAAAGAAACAAAATGAACTTAAAAAATGTGCGATAATGCTCAAAATTAAAAACAATGAAAACGCGTATCAGAACCAAGAAACCATTAGTTATAAATAAAAAAGAAAACCATTATAGAAATTAATTTAAACTCAACAAGAAATCAATTTCCGCTCGTTTTACATAGACTACGCCAGAAATTGAGAGAAATAAGGTAAAAGAGTTTCAAAGTTCAAAAATTCACCGACAGTCCCTTGAAATAAATAACATCGGTCATAAGAGACATAAGATTACAAGTGATAGCATTGTTTAGGTTATATAATAACTCCTAAAAAGTCAATTGGATCTTTGATTAGGGAGACGAAGCCATTGGACTACAAAAATAAAGAAATCCAATAAATTTTACGAAAAAACTTGTCATCCATAAAAACCATAATCTTAACTCTGACACCATAATATTGGGTCGTTGGGCTTCGTTTTTTTTTGATATATGCCAACAATTCAGCCCCGAATTGATGTTCTTGTCAGTAATTCAAATAAGAAACTATAAATGCAGAAAAATTTTTAAAAAAACCGCGCACCATTAAAATCCTTTTTTATGCCGTAATTATCCAAGATTAAATCAACATCAGTCTTGATATTGCTCAACGGCTAAAAAAACACTCAATTGTTTAAATGGTTGAGAAATAGATCAATTTAAGAAAAAATTCAGTATTTCAAAAATATACAACGTATTTTGAACAATTGTCGAGTTTAAATTTGCGAAAAATTATCGAAATTATAATTCCAGAGGACTCTTAAAACCAGTGGGACTACACCTAACGCTCCACTGAACCTTTCGAAGAATTTGACCCTAGTTATAAGGTGTCTAATTCCAACAAATTCAAGGAAGTTCAACAGCATGTTTGGCCCAATTTTTTACGAAACTCTGATTTTTGAAAAAACTTAGCATCAATTCCAGCCAAAAAATTCGGATCGAACAATTCAGCAACCTAACTTCATCGTTAAAAAGTTTAACTTATATTAGCAAAATGTGTTTAAATTTGTTCTGAAAACCGGAAAATGTAAATAAAAAACGGAATATCGTCCTTTATTCACAAAATTATATACATCGATAACTCCTTGTAAAAAGCGAAAATAAAGAAATCTTCTTTGTTCAATGTTCTACGCTGAACGGGCTTCCTAATTATGCCACTCACAACTCCCAACGATGATTATATCGATCAAACAAAAGTTACTGAACAGAAAAAAGCATTTGAGTATAGTTCCTCCCCCACTAAAGTGGACCTGAACAAAAATTGGAATCTCTTCACGAAGTAGCCTTATCTGGCTGACGGCAATTAATGAAGCATCTCCTCTAAGCGATTGAAACTAAATTACACCTTCATCCATTGTCCGATAGCAAAAAAACTGTTTTCAAATTTAATTGATTAATCCATTTGCATCTGGTTCCATTAATACAAATTGTGGTTGCTCATAGTAATGAAATCGCAACCTCTTCGTCACTCAATGCATGATTGTTACCTATGGCCCCTCCATTGTGACGGTCAAGTATCAACTAAGTTTCTGAAAAAATTTTGCCATTCTAATGGCCATCATGACATCTATAATTCAATCTAACTAGCACATCTTTTGGTTGTCTTTTACAATGACAATTATCCTCTGTGTCCTTTATACGGATCTCGAACGACATATTGTCGAAATTCATACAATCCTGATCAAGGATTGGTTTTCTAACAAAGAAATGCTTAAAGCTGAACACTTTACAAAGTCCGATTTTATAGGACAATTTTTTCATTGCATGACCCTATTAGTACGACACCTGGTCATTAATTTCCTGCTATGCATGATAACCATATCTTATTTCGGGAACGGTAAAGTGATCCAAGGAGATTCCCGGGTTTTCAAAATTCTATCCAATCTTTTTTTCGCTTTCGTCGTTTTTTCCGGAAATTGTATAGCTGACATTGAACTGCTAAAAGGAAATTAAATTAACTATAGCGTAGTTTAAACAAATTTAATCTTGGTTCTGATCAACTTCCATAAAAATTTCTGGCTTCTGCATGCCCATAAACCATGTTTTTTAGATCACGCTGTAAGCTACTGAAACTTTGCGTAATCGTGATAATTTACTGTCTTGAACGGGTTTGGTGAAAACATGAATTGCTCCAGGGGCACAAAAAATTGATGCATTTCTCAGGAAATTATTATTTGTTTGCCTACTCTCAATTTAGCTATCAAAAATCAACTATCACACTGCTGTCATCACCAGTGAAGCGAGCAAATATTGTCCTCATGTCGCTAGTTTCATAACAACACGTACAAAGCATTGTTTAGCTTCGGCGAAAGGATCTTATTGACTCAAACATTTTTTTGTTTGACGAAAGAAAATATCGGTAACGTGGACCAATTTCCAATTTTTGCTAGTCTTCTAATTTTCGAAGTTTTCACAAATCGCAACGCCGCCTGTATATAAAGATAGTTTCTCTCTAGCAAAAATACTCAATACTTTCATTAATTGCTTTAAAAAAAACCACGTAAAACAACAATGATAAGGAATACCTTATGTTCCACCCTGTCCACTGTGAAAGGGATCATGATGTTACTCCGTGCCACTTGTTAGTTTTCCTGACAGCTGTTCTATAATAAAATAGAAGATCGCAGTCGTTGTTTCGGAGCTCGGTGTTTTATTGCTCTCAAACAAAGTTTGTAGCATTTATAAGTTTTAGCAAGTTTGTAGCAAACAAAGTCCTGTTGGTCTTTTTAAAGCAATTTTTTGCTTTGCCGATTTTCTGTCAGACCCATTTGACTTTTCGACCTTAGAAACGGGATGAACAGTTACACCCAGCGGGCATTAGGTTACATTAGAGGCCCTTTGCCGCGTTTGGTAGCAGTCCTTCAAGTGCGTAGTGGGCTAAAGCTACTGGAAAGGCCGTAGTTTAAGGTTAAAAGGTCAATTTTAGAAGAAGTTTCTCAGCCCAAAATGTAGCACCCTTTGTGTTTTCTCGTCATTCTTCAAGTTTTTTGTTAAACCAGTCTAAAATTGAAGCTGTTTAAAGTTGATAAAGGTCTTTTGCACGATATAAGTGTTTTA